>NC_059289.1:16818425-16928425 GCF_017591435.1 Portunus trituberculatus
GCCCTTCTTCCACTTCGTCAGGGAAAGCAAAAGGCAGGATTTGTGGCTCGACTGGTGAGAACAAAACTTAATATCAAATGTGTGTTGAGAAAGCAAAGTTGGCCAAGAGAAATGTTTATTTGACCCAGAAATAAAGAAAAAGCACATGCCATAATTTGTAATATTATGACTGTCTTCATTCTTATTTTGGGATAAGAGAGTCTAAAACCAATAAACTAAATGTATTAAGATATGCATTGTAAAAATTCAGTGAGTGTTTGTGAGAGTTTGGAAAAGAATTTAAGGAAGGAACCAAAAAGTTATTCATCTAAAATTTTTACATCTACTCTTGTAGCAGATGGATGGCTGTCATTAGATAAGTCACCAGCATAAATCAGTAGGAGTGACTGACTCTAGCAACTAAAAACACCATGAAATAACCCACCTATCAGAAGATGAAGTAGACTGAGAAAGGTACATGTATAAAATACTGAATACTATGCATGAAGCATCTCTTATGTCCTGCATCTCATGAGTGGCAATTATTATACACATGAAGAAATCAAATGGCAATAATTTAATGTATACATTTACCTGCCACTGTATAGTTAAAGATTCAAAGATAACACTCAATATTTGTATGATACCAGGTTGCATTACAAAATAGTCCGTGACATGAAAGTAATAAGATCATCCACTGATCCTTCTGTAGGTTACTATTTACTATTAACACAGTCATCATATTGGTTACCTGGTACTGACAAGAATGCTATACAGTATTAGTTGTAGAGATGCAATTCTATGAAATATGTAACAATGTGAAAATTAATAAATTAAGAATTTCTATAATCATGTCTATCCCCTTACTATGATCTGGATTTACAAAGGGAAAGGCCAATGATATCAAAATTGTGAAAGATTTTACCCAGGTCAATTTTAAAATTTAAAATTCATGACAAGGCTGCTTGCAACAAGTGAGCTGAAGCTCCTTTTGCTGACAACTCTGTTCCTCGCCATTCATGATTTAAAACTTTTAAAAACATGAATACTGCTACTAGATATTTAAAAAATGGATATTATTCCTGAATACTGAAAAGGTAATTTGATTTCATACATGCATATGCTATTCATTAAACAACTACTGTATAATCTAAATGTACTTTATAAACAAAATAATTTCTCAGCATCTGACTGTCCTGTTTTAGAGTAATGGTGATGACTTCAGCATCACTGTATCCTAGCGACAGTCCAAGAGATAAAGTGACTTGGCTCAAGATATGTTTTCATGCTTTATATTATAATAGTTGAGCGAGATATTACTAAATGGTTTCTTTCTTTTTGGTAATGAAATTGTGAACACAAAATTACAGTCTCCACAATGAACATGACAGCAGTCACAATTAGAAATTTATTCCATTATGAGTGGGTACTGTGTTAAGGTACATAAATGATCTAAATAATAAATAAGTAATATATAGAAAATGCATTAACATAACATTCCATGCAAAAAATGTACAATATCAGGTACTTTAAATCTTTCTTTACCCTTTACTCTCAGTTCCTTTTCATATCTGGTTTCTCCAACAGGATTGAAGGCTGCACATGCATACTTCCCAGAGTGTTCCGACTTAACTCCTCGCAAGACTAAATTACTCAGCTTTGAATCAACTTTATTTATGATAAATTTAGCTGAAGACATAAGAGGCAAGTCATCTTTGTACCACTGCAGAGTGATGGGATCATCCCCATTGCTGTGCATGATATTTGGATCAGCTGACCCACCGTCACCTCCTCCGGGAACCAGAAGGGTAACACTTCTGGTGGGACTGAGTATGGGATAGCACGACAAACAATTAGCTCCGCATAGTGACGTATAAATTCCATAAAAATAAAATTTCTTAATAATAATTCTAGACTAAAGCAAAAGATTATGCCTCTGAAAATATCTACACGAGTATTCAATGACGGTATCAATTTGAAGATAAGTATCCAAACAAACACTTGAGATTGGCTGCCCATCAACATTTCATGATGTGTGCCTCAATGAATAACTTGGGACAAAGAGAATCTGTTATCATGACTTGAAGCTGCAAGCAGGTACAGTATATTAAGAGCAATGCATATTTTTCCCAATTTGAATAACTTTAAATATCATCTGTTTTAATGAGTCCAATGTATTGATAAAAAAACAAAGATACCATTTTACTGCAACAAAGAAAGAGGTATGTGAATAATGAACCAAGGATGGATATGTATAACTTCAATCTTGAGTCTATGTATTGCCATTTGAGTGCACTTTCATTTTCACATCACCTTTATTAGGTGGTACAGAATTTAATTGTTGCAATCTTCAGCTAAACAAATTCTGATATACTGTACAGTACATATCTAGTATAAAATGTTTCTTCAAGACTGCATAAGCATTTTAATCAAGTCTGCTCAGAAACATGCATTACTTTCATAATATGAGTAATATTTTTCATATGATGTCTATACGAGAATGTGGAGTGGCTACAAATGAAAAATTTGTGCAGCATAGACTACCAAGTCAATTAAACAACAAAGCTGGGTATTCCATATGAAGAATGCTGTACCATTGACAACAAGAACAATGGACTCCTCCGTCTGGCCAGCCTGATTAGAAGCTGAGCAAGTGTATGTGCCAGAGTGAGAATGAGCCACCTGGGGAACAACAAGGATGGCCATGGACGGTGTGGGAGAGGACACAGACACAGATGGGTCCGTAATAATCTGGCCATCCTTAAGCCATGTTAGTAAAGGTGGTGGAGATGACTGGGCAATGCAAGACTGCTGAAAAGTGTCACCCTCCAAAACCTCCAGAGCATCCATTAGACTTAGAGGATAAGACGGGGGAGGTCTGCAAGCATTAAAGATCTTCATTGTGTGCCTTCCTACAAGTAACTTGTTGATAATAACTGGCATAAAGGTATAATTGTAGATTCTACCAAACAATCTATCATTCCAGTTTAGACATTCAGATATCGAGCCTCCAACTATATGTATCTTTTTTTGTGTATCAGTATCAGGAAATCAATAAATGATTCAGTACTTGAAGAACATAATCATAGTAATTTTCTAAATAAGAAAAGCTACTGTATTAATTGCATTCATTACAAAAACTAATAAAACAAAAACTTTTAAACAACGGTATATTCTCATAACATCTTTGTACTACTGTGTATTCACAAGGCCAGGCACAACTGATTTTTTCCTCATCAATATTTTTCATCTTGTTCTATGTCAGATTCCCCATGAATGTGAATCAAATCCAAGCAAAATTATAAATAGTATTACTATCAGATATCCATAAAGTATCATATATCCACATACAATAGAGAGTGTGATTTGCAAATTTTGGATTGGGAAAGGAAATAAATTTTTATGATATCAGGAAGAAGAATGATACTGCTGAAAACAAAGTAAGGCAAAGGAAAGGATCTATTGATATATATACATGAAATTTTGTGAGGAAAAGCAGCATATTAGTAGGTAAGTTCAACTGAAATTGTAGGCAAATAGGTAAGAATTAATGATACAATGGCTAGTACACTGTAGGGAAGTGTGCGAGACACAAACATAACATAGAGAGGCAGAAACCTTTAACATTAAGCTTGGCAGATTTAGTGACTTGTCCGGCAGGATTTGAGGCCACACAAGTATACTCCCCAGCATGTTTTCTTTGAGATTGGGCAATGAAGAGAAGTGACATCATGGGTGAGGGATAACTCACAGAGACTGATGGATCAGTAAGAGCTGAACCATCTTTAAGCCAGGTGATTGTGGGATGTGGATCAGACTGTGCCACACATGTGATTTGAAAAATGTATCCCTCAAACACCTCAGATTCTGCAGTTATTGGGAGGATATGTGGAAGCTCTGCAATTATTTTGCAAATAAAGTCAAATTATTAACGATGTTGTGAAAAAAATAAAATTCCTTCTCATAAAGTTTAAATTCTTACCAGTTCTTAATATAAAAGGTCAAAGCTATTGTTTAGTTAACACTTGTGCATATGTAATAGTTTGTAAAAAGGAAAAAGATGCCCCTTCCTCATGTTCACAGCACAACAAATTTGTAATATCACAAAAATGTGTTGTGCAAACCATAAAGACTCTCCATATATTTTCAGCCTTGTCAACTATAGCATGTAAGTACTATATCTGCAGATGAGTTAGTACACACTGCTGCCAGCAGAATGTCAGAAGAGCTTTGGACAAAGCACCAGTTTATCTTATGTCGCCAAGTAGTTTTGAAGTCATGGAAAGTGGACATAGTTTTTTGAAATGTGAAGAGATAATCATGATAGTCCAAAGAAAAAAGGACAGATTCATGAAGAACATAGACAAATGACACACAACTGTTCAACACTTTCCATGATTTAAACCCGTGCAGTCTGGGTTGCTTGCCATTTCAGTGCTTAACATGATGCTTGATTTAGGGTATTATATTTTCAAGATGTTGCAATGGCTATTACTGATAAAATACATTTTATGTTACACCTAGCAACTCCTGATTATGTAACTAAGGAGCCTATACAGATGAAAATATTTTACACATTTTGAATTATGTTACTCTTTATATGTGATTGAAATTCATTCTCATTCATGCTATTAATGAAAGAGAAACACACTTTTGCTTCATAGTTTGTAAGACAATTCTCAGCCATCTTAAATATCATTAAAAGAGTTTAGTTATAGACTTGCACTGACCATTCATTTTATGCCTTGGAATGGGAGGTGTTACCTCCTCATGCAGTGCAGGCGGAGCAAATTGTATCAGAAGGCACTGCTCGTGTCAAATCAGCGACACGTTTCTCAACCAATGTTATAATTAGCTTAAAAATATCTGCAGCAATTACCCCGGACAATCAAAGCATCAGTATACATAGTACTGCCCGCCAAGTTGGTAGCAACACATGTGTAGTTCCCAGAGTGGCGTGGGCACAGAGGCGTGAACTTCAGCAGTGAGTAACGGTCACCCAACTTGTTCACTGACACAAGAGGATCCACACTATTTGTTTGGACCTCATAACTCATGGCACTGCCACCATGACCACCAGGGCGAGATGCCACACTGCCACTCTCAGGGAGAGGGCCACAAAGATCCTCATGCTCCTGGTGTTCCCTTGGGAACTGCCACAGGTCAGGGTGACTGGAGTCCATCCTTGCAGGAGTAATGGGGTGACCATCCTTATGCCAAGTGAGATCAATGGGAGAATCCCCAGCCACAACAATGCACTGGATCAAAGAATTTGATCCTACACCAGGGTCACCAATGACAAAAGGGTGGATCTGTGGGGGAACTGTGACCCAGCAGTCAGACAGTTTCACTTCATATGTCATGTAAACACCAGCTGTAAATCTATAAAGATCATAATTAACCACTGAAAGATATGGTTCCAACATGTCATGATCACTTACCTCTGTCAACCTTACTTTAATGTCTCAACAGCTCCAAATATATAATGCTCCTGAAAAGAAACTGTCATGTGCATGCAAACAAGTCTTCTTGGATATCTGCACATTACAAATAAATAAATGAATAAATAAATACAAGAAAGTACACCAGTGGATATTTCTTAAACACGCACACATACACACAGTATATATATATATATATATATATATATATATATATATATATATATATATATATATATATATATATATATATATATATATATATATATATATATATATATATATATATATATATATATATATATATATATATATATATATATATATATACACTGGGGCTCACATCTAACACTTACAGTCATTCATGCTTTTAAAAGCACGCACACACACACACACATACACACACAAACACACATACACACACAAACACACACACACACACACATTGATAAACAGATAAAACCTAAAAATGTATAATTATTTTGCAGTAGTAAGAGGTCTTCTGCAGGTAAAAAGATTATTAATCTAAATTTTAAAGGCAATGACAGTTTTATCAACAAAATTACTCAGTTGGACATGAATATAATTACACACAGTATATGATGATATGTAATAATTATCATTATTGCAGTAACACAGCAATCATTATACTAAAATATATATTAAGGGTAATAACTACAAAATTTTAAAGGCAAACAAAATCTGCACTGCATCAATGCTTTTTTCAAAGCACTCTGAGATTTGAATGGAATACACATATACTGTTCATTGCCTTTATCACTCCAAGTGGCCAATGATGCAGGGCCAATGATGAGTCATGGAAATAAGCTGGTCAGACACTCACCAACTGCTCATTTATTAAGCTTTCACTTCACTTCCTCTCCTGATCTTCAGGTTTAAAAAGTATGTAATTAATTTACTTTTCTCAATTTTTCATTGAAGCAAATTTTAAATCTTTATCATTCAATGATCTTGAAATAAGAAGAATTTGAATAAATAGACAGAAGCCTAAGTGAGCAAAGCATTTATATTTTTTAGTGTACTCCTCAGTGAGAAGTGAACAGTTCCACTTACTCAATATGGCATTGCATCATTATCCAACCATCTGGTGGGAATCAAATCTGGATTACATGTGTGAGAAATGAGGTTAATGTTCTTAAGTCTACAACAGAAACTATTGAATTTGACTTACCCATAACTTGAACATCAAGATCTCCTCGAGCAGTGTAGCCCTGACTGTTGCGTGCCACACAGGTGTATCGGCCCTGGTCTGAGCTGCGTTCCACGGCCTCAATAAGCAGCGTGCCATTGTCATGTGGGTGCTGACGACGGTTGATTGGAAGCATACGACCATCTGAAGAAAAATCAATTATTTGTTTTGAATTCAGTGTTTTCTATCCTTCAAACAAATGTTTTAAATTCTCTTTTCCATGAAAAGTCAAATTTAGAATGAAGGAAAAATATTGGGTGGTGAACCCAATTAATAAAAGGGTTCCTTGACTACAAATCATCATTATTTGTAATCTTTAAAAAATTGTTTCTTTTAGATACAAGAACATGGATATGTGTCTTTATGATACAGTATACATATTCAGAATATTACTTTAATGAGACATAATTAAGCTTGCCACTACTTACTCTTTTCCCAGACAATAGAATCAATAGGGTAGCCGGCAACAGGGCAGTGGACGATCATGTTCTCTCCAGCAACAACTGCAACCTTGTCCATGGGTCTGAGAGCACAACAGCAGGTCAATGTTTGTTCACTCTTATCAACACCACTCTAATGTTCCTTCAATAAACAATGTACTACTATTTGAATATTAACTAATTTGAATATCAATTAATTTCCAATTCAATGAAATGCTCAACAAAGAATGCTTAAAGATATACAAGGTAAACAAAGAAATAAAATAATAATAAAAAATAATAATGATGATGATGATGATGATGATGATGATAATAACAATGAAAATAATAATAATAATAATAAAAATAATAATAATAATAATAATAATAATAATAATAATAATAATAATAATAATAATAATAATAATAATAATAATAATAATAATAATAATAATAATAAAAATAACAATAATAATAATAAAGACAGTAGAATAGTTTGTGTAAATGAGTAACAGCTAAAAAGTTACATATTCAAGTTCCAAATCATTCCTCCAAAACTCTCCATTATAATTCAGTTGTTAGCAGTACAAATTTCACTTTTATATCTTCCATAGACTTGCTACACTATTTACATTATGTCAAGGCAGCAAAAGTAAAGCTTCTCACCTGATGTTAGGGAGTCCATAAACATTAAGCCTGGCAGCATGCTTGACTGAACCCACTGTGGAGGAAGCCACACAGGCATACTGGCCACCATCATTGGTAAGCACGCCAGAGATGTTGAGGTGGGACACAACTTCTCCATTAACAGTCACATACTGGCCAACTTGCATCCTGAAACCATAAATCCAACACATGAACAGAGAGAGAGAGAGAGAGAGAGAGAGAGAGAGAGAGAGAGAGAGAGAGAGAGAGAGAGAGAGAGAGAGAGAGAGAGAGAGAGAGAGAGAGAGAGAGAGAGAGAGAGAGAGAGAGAGAGAGAGAGAGAGAGAGAGAGAGAGAGAGAGAGAGAGAGAGAGAGAGAGAGAGAGAGAGAGAGTTTACCTTTAAGAGTTTACCTATAAATTTGCTATGGGAAATGAGCTACACTCGTGGTGTCCCGTTCGCTTGAATCCATTTATCATATTTTTCTTTAAAACTATGGATACTTCTTGCTCTCACTACACCCTCTGGTAATCTATTCCAGGCAGTGACAGTTCTTGCTGGGAAACTGAACTTCTTAATATCAGTTGTACAACCCAAAATCCTCAATTTCAAATCATGATTATCTCTTGGTCTTCTCGTTATATCCAACTCGAGAAAGTCATCTCTATCAATCTTGTCAATCTCATTTACACACTTGAACAGTTGGATCATATTATCTCTTCTTCTCTCTTCCAACGTTGGCAGATTTAGTCTACATAATCTTTCCTGGTAATCTACATCATGCAAGGCTGGCACCAGTTTCGTTGCTGCTTTGTACCCATTCCAGTTTATGTATATGTTTCTTCAAATGAGGCACCCATACCATCTGTGCATATTCTAATTTTGGCATCAGAATTGATTCTATTACTTTTTGACCAGTGTTTCATTCAGGTGAGTAAATGTAGTTGTGATATTTGCAACTATTGCCAAACCTTCCCCTACAATTTTGTTTATATGTCCCTCAGGTGACAAGTTGTTTTGTACTATAACCCCCAAGTCTTTTTCTCTTTCTAAACACATTAGATTCACTCCACCTAAGTTATAGCTTGCATGAGGTCTGTGTATACTTCTTCCCATTTCCAACACATGACATTTGTCAGCATCAAATTCCATCATCCATTTATTGCTCCATTCGTGAATAATATCCAAGTCCTCTTGTAAACCTTGACAATCTTCTTGGGTTTTTACTTGTCTCATTATTTTTGCATCACCTGTGAACAAATTAATATAACTTCTCACTCCATCCAGTAGATCATTTACATATGTCAGAAACATTAGGGGTGCCAACACAGAACCTTGTGGGACTCCACTCTCTACTTCAGCCCATTCAGAGCTTACACCCCGTACTACTGTCTTCATTTTTCTCCCTGATAAGTAACTTGTCATCCATTTAAGTATCTTGTCCCCAAGTTCTCCACATTCTTCCATCTTCCACCTAAGTCTTTTGTGGGATACCTTATCAAAAGCCTTTTTTAGATCAAGATATATATACAGTCAACCCATCCTCCTTTCAGATCAACTATGTCAATTACTCTTGAATAAAAATTTAGAAGATTGGTAACGCAAGATCTTTCCTTTCTAAATCCAAATTGTTTTGATGAAAGAATTTCTCTTTCTTCTAGGAACTTCATCCATCTATCTCTTATTATTCCCTCTAACACCTTTATTAATATACACAGAAGAGAAACAGGCCTGTAGTTTAACATTATCTCTCTAATTCCTCCTTTATGTATGGCCACTATTTGCGCTTCCTTCCACTTTTCCGGAACATATCCTTCTTGTAATGACTTCATGTATAACTGATGAATTGGCCAACTTAATTCCTCAGCACAACATTTCAACACCCATCCTGACATTTGGTCCGGTCCCATTGCCTTATTCACATCCAGCATCTGGAGTCTTGTTATGACTTCCTTTCTATCAAATACAATGTTTTCCAACTTGGGTCCTTGATATCCTCCTAGTACTCCTTCTCCAACATAATCACCATCTTTTACAAACACTGATTTAAACTTGTTATTTAATACCTGAGCTATTTCTCGCTCATCTTCAATAATCTCTCCTTCCACTTTCAGCCTCTGAATTGCACCTTTTATTTTTGTTTTACCATTAATGTATTTGTAAAAAAGTTTAGGATCACTTTCATATTTATCCACAATGTTTTTCTCATATTTAGCCTCTTCCTCTCTTCTCACCTCTGTATACATATTCCGTGCTCTATGATACTTTTCCTTTGTCCCTTCATTCCTTCTTTTTCTCATATTTTTCCATGCTCTATCTCTCTCTTCTTTGGCTTTTCTGCATCGCTCGTTAAACCACACTTTTTTATCTCTCTCTCTTGGCTTATATAAAGGGACTGTTTTCTGAACCACTTCGTCATATACTCTCAGTACCTCTTCCAGCATTGCCTCTGTATTCAATTCCAAAATCCTCTCGAACCACCTCCTCTCACTAAAACATTTCTTCATATTCTCTATGTCAGCCTTCTTAAAGTTGTACTTATTAATCGCAGTTTTCTGGGACTCACACTCCAATCCATATCTGAGCCACACTTCACATATTAGGACTACATGATCTCCTCTTCCTAGTGGGCTCTCAATCGTGATATTACCTATTTCTTCCTCCTTTCTAGTAAATATTAGATCCAATCTTGATGGGTTATCATCTCCTCTAACTCTTGTAATTTCTTTGATGTGTTGGTACAGAGCATTTTCTGTCATTTGATCAAATACTTTATCTCCCCAACTCCCTTCCTCGCATTTCGGCTCCATACTTTCCCAGTCCACTTCTTTACAGTTAAAATCACCACAAAGTATGATGCGATTTGATCTTCTGATTAATCTTTCTAAGGTATCCAAGGTATTCCTCATTCTCTCGTGGCTTTCTCTTGCCCAAGCTCCTGTGTATGGTGCTACGTACGTCATTATCACTGTTATTTTCTCATTTTCTTTTGTTGTAATTTCCACTGCTAACACTTCAGCTAATTCAGACTTAATCTCTATATTTTTCACCCTTAAACTGTTGTGGACCAGAATACAAACTCCTCCACCAAATCTACCCACTCTGTCTTTCCTCCAAATGTTGTATCCTTCCCAGCCAAACAACTCCAAATTTATCTCTTTTTTTACTTTAGTTTCCACCATACAAAATACCATGGGATTTTTTCCCTTAATAAGTCTGCTATTTCTAGTCTTTTGGAGCTTATGCCATCCACATTGGTATAAATTAACCTTAGATTCACATAGACTTCTTCCTTCACACCTCTTGTCACTACTCCTGGGGCCATCATCCCTCATATGGCCCCTTCTACCTCTATTGACACACCTCTCTTGAACAGTCTCACCACTTTTCCCCTCCTTATAGCTAAAAAATATTTCTTAGCTTCTTCATCTGTTATGTTTTCATTTTGACTTCTAGCCATTTTTCTCATCTCTTGAACTTTCATTCTCTCTGGTAATGACATATCTCTATTCACATAGATTTCTTTCATTCCCTCTATCCTTCTGAGCCTGCTTGCCATGGCCAACACCTCCCTTGCAGTTCTTTCAGAGCTGAATCTCACTTTCACAGGTCTTTTGTTACAACTTTTCTTATCGTGATCGTATCTACCCAATCGCCTTATATCTAATATATCTTCCATCCATCTGTCTTCATCATCCTTTATTTCATCAATATCTTATGCACCATATTTTTGACATGATCTTGTCTCTTAACTATACTTTCAATCACTGGTTCTTGTATTCCTGATATAATTGAGGAAACCCTTTCACATTCTTCTCTTATTAGGTTGGCATTTTCCTTGATTTCTCCCTTCACCAGTCCTTTCATGTCACCCACCACTTCTTCCACCCTGGAGCTCATTTTTGTTAGCTCAATTTTGTCCTCATTTAAATCCCTGCTCAATTTTACAACCTCATTATACTTTCTTTCCACTAATTCTTCAGACTTTTTAACACTTGTCTCAATTTCTCTCTTATTTTGCTCCATTTTTCCTACACACTCCTCTGATTTCATCCCACTTGACTCTACAGCTTTATTATTTTCTTCCACATTATCAAGTAAGGCATTCAACGCTTTATCTTGTTTGCTTAGTTCATTTTTCAACTCTTCAAACTGGCTTCTCATATTCTCTGCTTCTGTCTCAAACTGTTTGACCTTCCTCTTAAGGCCTACAACATCACCCATCAAACTTCTAATCAGATCCCTATCTCTCCTGGAATTATCAATTAATTGTACACAAACACTCCTTAAGGTTGTCTCATCCATATTCATGACATCCTGAGAGTCTTCTATGCCACTTACATCTTCTAAATCAAAACTTACTGATTTGGCTTCTTTTCCCCCTCCTCTGCCAGTCTCTCAAAAGTTTGCATTATATCACCTTTTTCACCTCTTCTGTCCAGGATCACTCTCCCAGCAGCTCTGTCTCCTGCCTCTGCCATGTTTGTTTACAACCTCCTGGGAGAGCTTCACTTGTGACCATCTAGATCGTCACTTTCCAGAATAAATCAGTTATTTCAACACTTCTCAACAGTTATAGCACTTCACAAATACAAAAAAGCAGTAGGGACATTACGGTTGTTGCCTCCTTCAGCAGAGAGAGAGAGAGAGAGAGAGAGAGAGAGAGAGAGAGAGAGAGAGAGAGAGAGAGAGAGAGAGAGAGAGAGAGAGAGAGAGAGAGAGAGAGAGAGAGAGAGAGAAGCATGGAGGTGGGGAAGAGGGATGGGGAGAGGGGTGTGGAGTGGGAGAGGAAGAGGGCAGGCCTATGATACATATCACAGACAGCTTTAGCCACTGAAAAAGGACAACAGATTTCACATTTGTTAGAAATAGAGGTAGGAAAACTGCTTCATCAAATAAGGGGGGCTGACTATACATCAAACATTCAACCACACATGATATTTACATCTTAAACTTCTATCACTTCATTCTCTCACCACACACTTACAGGCTGGGTGATAAACTGACCTCTCAGAGTTGGAAAGCCGAGTGCCATCCAGTTCCCAGGTGATCTCAGGGGTTGGGTTGCCAGCAGCCACACAATTGAGGTAAACAGAGGATCCAGGCTGCAGGGTGGAAGTCTCGAAGGTGTAGGTTAACTGGGGTGGCTCAACTGTCAAGGAAGAAAGAGGAAAGCAAGAAAACTATTAGATAACTCTTTCTCTCTCTATATGTCTTCAATCACTTCCATTACATCCTAGTTAATTTAATTTTGATTACTGCTATATATTATTTTCTCCCTCTCTCTCTCAACTCACATCGACCTCCAAGCTTGAGTTCAGCAGTGGCCTGGGCAGACTCCTGGTCATTTCTCACGAAGCACTGGTACATTCCCTTGTCCTCACGGCCCACAGAGTTGATGTGAAGAACAGCCTCCTTGTGTTCTGATCCAAGGAAACATTTCCATTACAAACATAGTAAGCAAATGCATATTGGGTAAGTATGGTTTATGACCCATTCCATTTTAGAAATAAACTGTATTTATTTACATAAAGGTATCAAAATAAGGCTTTGTTGTTACTTCTTTCTAAAAGACTCCATTATAATAAAATAAAATGCAAACATCTTTCTCCACATAGTAATGACTCTACAAGCACCAACTCACCAATGGGTGTACCATCCTTGAGCCATGAAACAGACTTCACAGGGTTGCCACGGTAAGTACAGGTAAAGGTAGCTGGTCTTCCAAATTCCACAGTTTGCACCTTAGGTTCCACTTGAGCACTCAGGGGGGCTGAAAGAGGAAAAGAGGAATGAGAATGACAATACACACATACATTCTGTTGGCAGTATAAATAGCAGTAAATATTTCAATGAAATAAAAGGCAAACAGTGATTCATAGACTATGTACACTATACAATCTAGACAAAATGTACATAAAAGTGAGTTAAAACATTTTTCTAGTAGCTTATTTTATAACAACATTGATGATCCCTGATTAACTTACCAGTTACTGTCAGCACAGTCTCCACACTTTCACCTCCTACAGAGTTGTTCACCACACACAGGTATTTGCCAGAGTCCTCAACCTTGGCCTCACGGATGATAAGGGTTCCACCAACCTGCTTGATCCTCTCACCAAGTTCCACAGATGCCTTACGTCCATTCTCATTAAACTTAAACCATCTGTTGAAAAAGGTAACACCCACTCAAGTTCTACTTCATATATACATATCTGCACACATTGCATTTAATTTTTTTTTGAGATTTCTATTGACTTTTACAATAAAAGCAAATATATACAATAAAAAAAAAGCATGTTCATGAACTTTGATACAGCTAAACTGATTCAGAAGGTTAATTTTCTGAAAAGAACATTTGTAGAAAGAATGACTATGTTGTGTGTGACATGGTTTAGAAGGAAAGGCATTGATAAGTGCAGGACTGGGGAGAGGAGATAAGGATAACAATGGGTATGAGTTGGAGATTCGGCAATTTTGGTGCAGGGTGTGAATAATGAAAAAGGTACAAAAAATTATAAAAGGGAGTTTCAGTAATGAAATAAGAGAGGATGATGTGGGATGACCAAAAGAGAAGAATGATTTGAGGGGGAAAGATTAAAGAAAAGTAAAATGGAAGCAAATCTTTTGTCGTAAAATTTTAATTTATTGATCTATAATGTCTATGATGTACAATGTACATAACATGAGAAAAGGAAAAATAGGGAAACACTAATAGCAAACACCAGGAAAACTTCCAATAATATACATATATAAGATATTACAGTTACCTGAAATACTACAGTTTTAGCAATTATTCACCATACCATTGTTGGGACCAGTTCACATTATACACCAGTCTCCCATACCAGGGGAAAGTTGTTTCCAGGCCTTTGGACTATAGGTTGGACACCTACCGGTGTGAGGGTAGTGGGTGGCCTTGCAAGGGACACTGTATGGCCAGGTCACTGTTCTCAGACCCTGTTACCCTGGACAGGTCACTGCCAATCAGACGTGGTGCAATGTTCCCAGCTGGAGCTAATAATGAGGGCAGAAAGTGGACACAATCAAGCAGCATCCACTGCCTGGCCCTTGTCAGTCACACAGCATCCCAACACTTGCAACATGTGACCATGTCAGGCTTAAATCAACATGGAACCTGCTTCTTTTGCTACTTTAACAAGTAAATTCGTGATATAAAAGTTTCAAGCCCTGCAATCTGCAACAGTATTCATGAGCAGCCACGACCTCCTGCACTCCTTGGCTGCCACAATGACCAGGCACAACCAGCATGGGTCCCGCCCACACTGCTACACTACACACTCACCGGGTTACTAGACAGTACTAATGACAGCTCTGTTGATCTGTACCAATACCAGAGGGTACATAAGACTACTGAGACAACACTAATTCCTCACGCGGCTGCTGGCAGTGGGTGAGCTTGAGCATTGCAGAACAGAGGAGCTCCGCTACCAGCTTGAATGGAAGCTTCAGACAGCCTACTTCCCGTTACCCTGGGTGGCACTCTGCTCTTGGGTTCTGGGTGATTAGGACCATTGAGTACACACTGGCAGCAAGGCCGTGAGCATGGTGGGGGAGGGAAGAGGAGTCTAAATGTCTGCCACTCTTTACAACATAAAAAAAGAAAAAAAAAAATAATAATAATATTAATAATAATAAAAAAAAGACATCAGAAATGTTTATGTTGTTGTTTTGTTGTTGTTTTCCGGCTTCGACGATCTCACAGATCCTATGAGCCCTGGTGGAGGGAGATATGTTTACATCACACACATCAAGGCCGCAAACTTCTCGAGAAGGCGTGGCGCGACTGTCACATTTTTTTTGTTTTTCAAGGGGCATCAACAACACCTGCGAGATAGTATTTCTATTTGTTTGATCTATAATAATAATAATAATAATAATAATAATAATAATAATATTATTATTATTATTATCATTATCATTATTATTATTATTATCATCATCATCATCATTATTATCATCATTTTAAGTAGGAAGAGTACCGACCAAAGGTACCACAAAAGGGTCCGTTGAAGTGCAGCTCCCCGAACACAGACCACAGACACCATCACAACTCGTCTCAAATACCTCAGGTCTTCCTGTGATTGGCACAATGCCACAAGCCTACCTGACTTATTACTGTGGTGTGCTTACGTGTATCGTGGAGGGGGGTGGGCCTGGGCGGGGCAGAAGAGCGAAGCTGAGGAGGCAGTGTGCACGGACTCCTCTGGCACGCGTGTTCTGGTCACCCGCGGCGGCACCTGACTCATGGGCTCTGTTCCCCGTCATGAGCAAACCATATCATTATTATCCCAGGCAAAACAAGGACTTCTAGCCACCTGAAGGGAAGGATGCCCATTTCGCTTAAAAAAAAAAAAAAAAAAAAAAACTATCAACACGCAGGGATGTTTCTTGGTTCGTTCTGGACAGCAGTAAAAATACTCCACTAAACGCTAGCCAAATTCTGGAAATAGGTGACCTCAGCGTGCTGCATGTAGCTAGTAGCTACTCAAGGGTCAGAGCTGAGGAGCGTTACCTGAACTCCGGGCGAGGGAAGGCTTGGGCGGGGCACAGCATGGCAATACTTGAGCCTGCTGATTCCCCTGACAACTCTTGAAGACGGTCACCTGATAACTTGGGCTGCACGTGACCCCCCGGAGCTGCCGCGGGAAGCAAAGTTACACCGAACCGCACACAAAGACCATCCAAGAATTAGGTAAGACAAGGAGCCCAGCGGAAAAAGGCCGTGGCAGATTATATCGGTGGAAGACTTTCCTACAGCACGCCTTCTTCACCATTAACTGAGTAATGTAAGAGTTATCTATGTGTATCACACACACACACACACACACACACACACACACACACACACACACACACACACACACACACACACACACACACACACACACACACACACACACAAACACACACACACACACTTATAAAGTGATCTGGTTTATGTAACACTAGTCGGCTGACACACATAAAATGTTTTCACGTGAAAGGGGATAACAACGAAATGTTCTCTCTTATGAATTTCAAGACTCCTCCCATGGTATCTTTCCCAATGGACACTTGACGACCATATTGAAAAATAGATAAATAAATAAATAAATATATAAATAAACATAAAATATAGAAAGTCGTGGTCAGACAAAATTTTCATGATAACATACTAGCATTGTCCTCTTCACACATTCTGACCTTCAGACTCTTCCCTTTACACACCCATGACATCTTCAATACAAACCTATCTCAGTGAAAACCTTTCCTATGTGTTTAAAACATTTCCCAAATACTCATATGCAACCTCTTCTCTCTCAGTGTCATAAACAAATCACTAGGACACTAAAAAGTCACTCCAAACTAAGATGGGTCACCGTGAATGGGAAATTTAGGCCAAGCGCTCCCCGTAAATGGCATCAACAACAACAACAAGCGGGGGCGTTGAAGCCGTTGACCCGCGCGGGACGGCAGTGGATGTGCGGCTTTAAGGTTTGTTGTGGGACGATCGATACGCGGCCACGTGGAGTGGGAGCCGCGCTGGCCCTCACTAGCTGAAGGTCCCGAGTCTCGTGACGACACTCCGCCAACCCAGCCAGCTCTCCGCCGCGCTGAGTGGCCACTGGCCCGGTTTTATCTTTGCTGCCAGGCCCGCCACTGTTAGCGATACTTCTTTACTTATTTTTTTTTTCTTTATTCAGCAACAAAAATTAACTTTGTAATAAGTCACCTACGGCAATGATTACTAACGAATCTGTACAAATGTAGTGAAACATGTCACATTTCTCTTTTATTATACACGTATCTTGATAGTCCGCCTTGCACGCTCTTCCTCACCTGTTGCCAAAGGCCGCGCTCAGACACGTGTCGGCCAAGACAAGTGGGAATCACCTCGGTAATGGGTTGGAGTTCACTTTCCACCGCAGACTCAGAAGCTGAATGGAAGACCAATAACTCCGCCCTATCGGCGTGTCCCCGCCTGCCACCACCGTCAAGCCTCTGGCCGTCCCACTTGCCTCACTTTTTCAAGGTCAGCCAACAACCGCTCAGGAGACTTGCACAAATTGTTTTCTCACAAACTTTCCCGCGAACATTATGCAAAAATCTTGATAAAAAAAAAAATCGAAGGAGAAAAAGAGACTCCCATGCTGCAGCGTCGCCCGAGGTGCTAGTTATTTGGCAAATCTTACTTTAGATGCTACAGAAAGAGTAATGACACAATTAAGTCGCCGTTATCTCTTTCAAAGCCTGTCCTCCCTTCAACTTCTATATCCTTCACAGCACAGCAGGGCCTTGTCTCTCACCTCCTCATAACAACCCACCTGAAGGAGGGCAGCGGAAAGGCTTGGACCCTGCAGGTTAATGAGGCCGTTTGTGCTTGCGCCACCTGAGATGGGAAGGGGATCTCCTGCAGCTTGGGGCCAGTGCTCGTGGTGGCGTCTTGACAACAAACACAAATTTAGCATGCACCCCAGAAGAGAGAGTGAATATTGTCGAGAAGGAACCCCGCCTGCAAATAATCTAAAATTCTAAATAATCATTTACATGGAGGAAAGGCAACCGCACACTGGTAAAAAGAAAACAGATCACGTTCAAATGTAAAACTCCAACCTTTTCTTATAGAGATGTTTTGAAACTATCGTGTTTCTTTTTCCGTGGGGAAAAATTAAGAAAAAAATCTGATTTAAAACCAAATTAAAATGAAAGCCGAAAACTCGGACGTTTCACAGACTTACCGGCATTTTGAAGAAAGAACCTCCCTTTATAACAAAATAAACTATAATTAAGAGAGGACCCTCCAGTACTTTACCTGTAGCTGGGGATGGGGAAACCTTGCAGGTTACAAGGCAGAGCATGCGCGATTCCCTGTGGCACGCTGCTGGGAATGGGCCACTCTCGTATCCTAGGGGCGGCACTCGCCTGGGGTTCTGAGGCACATCAAAGGATCTCGCTCACTACTTCCTTTATATTTCGACAATTAAATGCTTCGGTCTCCACCCTCTGCCTTTCGTTACCTCACACACCGAGGTCTTCACGAACATCTCAAGTCTGGTTGAAGCATAATAACGTTTTTGCTCTTCGATGCTTGTCACTTTCCCCTGAGGCTCCTTGAAATACTAAAACTAAAGTACTGGGACTGTCGGCGCTTGTGTTTTCAATGTCTCTCGAAAGTGAGGCACGTGGGATGTGTAGCGTGTGGTTCTTGTACGGTGGTGTTGAATGCACAGGATAGTCCTGAGTTTGTGAAGGAGTTAAAGGCGTTAAAGAAAGGACTCAGAAGTGATTATGAGTGCGAGGAATTGAAAAGATTCACGGGCGGTGTCGAGTAAGTCTTCAAAGGTTCTGGAGTTGTTGGCGTGTTGCGTGTCGCGGATGCTAAAATGAAATGAGTCGGATATTTCACGAATTGTATCCATGTTAAGTATTTAGTTCATGCCACTGACCTCACGGTGGGTGCCGGGGAGCCCTGCACGTTGCAAGTCATGGCGGTTGGGTCGCCTCCCGTCACTACGCGTCGCATGTTACCTATAAAGTCGCCGTCCTTGCGTGTTGGCCTGACGCTCGCCTCCGGGACTGCAGTGTTGGGGCGTTAGGAGATTAACGCCACACTTAAGCTCATCTATACACTGAACAAGACGAAACCAGTACCCTCCCATACTGCCTTGCGGCCTCAAAGCCTCTTAAGATCCTGCTGTCTCGCTACGGCCCAGGAAAGTCTTTGCCTCCACTGCTCGTCACGCTCCCCATGATGTCCTTGAAAATAGCCACACTGAGGAGCTAAGAATGGGCCAGGTATGTGTTCAGTGTGTTTGAAGAGTGAGGAGCTTGTGGAGCGTCAGAAGGTCCTGAGCGTTGGTCAGTACTTGGATACAGGAAAACCTTGATGTGACGGAAATTTAAGAGAAAATAAAAATCTAAAGAAAAAAAAATTAGTTTCACATCACAGTAAGTCAATGGACCTCTTAAAGTTTCTGAGTAGTGTTAGGTCTGTGGTCGTATAGAAGGCGGCTAACGGTGTTGCGAGTGTGTGTGCTGTGTCATACAGGGACTTCTCTCGTAAGTCCCTGTACACGTGTTTGTACTCATTACCCAGCCCAGGTGTCTGAATGGCGGACTAACCTCACGGCGGGTGGTGGGGATCCCTGGACGTTGCAAATCAAGGCGGCTGGGTCATCGTTGCCCACTGATAGCATGTTACCTATGGAGCTGCCATCTTTGCGCGTGGGCCTGACGCTTGCCTCAGGTACTGTGGATTGTGGGTCACGGAGGGTTAGTGACTAGAGGAAATCTTCAATGACACAAAAAGCAAACTGCGATGGCAGTCCCTCTCCTTTCTGCCGCCGTCCAGCCACCCACAATGTAGCAGCTTGGGAGGAAACAGGGCGCCTGAGCGTAACATGGGTGGAAAAACTAATGGCATCAGAAGCTACACGACTACTAAATGAAGGGTTGTGTTGGCAGTGAGTATGCGTGTGATGAAAAGGACCTGTCTGGATGTTGTGCCTCGATCCACTGACCTGACGGTGGGCGCCGGGGAACCCTGCACGTTGCATATCAAGGCAGCAGGATCACCGTTGCCCACAAAACGCATATTGCCTATGGATTCCCCGTCCTTACGTGTGGGCCTGACGCTCGCCTCGGGTGCTGTAGTGTTGGGGATGGGGTGGGGAGAGGTTAATGCCAAGCGGAGTGTCACCTGCACGTTTGGCAATTCCTAACCGCGCCGTCACTAACTTGAGGACTTAAGAGTCTCTTACGACGTCACTTGTCTGTTCCTAACGGGAGTCCACACATTATACTAAACTGAAATAATTCCTGAACATAAGCAAGCAGGGATGCCAATTCGATTCTTTCTCATCGCTGCCTCGCCACTCCTTAACACCCACGAAGGTTTCCTTGAAAAGATTACATATCAACGAGTCTTTTTTTTCTCGTTTTTTCTTTACTTCTTTACTATATCAGGTCACTTTCGTGTGGTTTTGGAGGTAGAAAATTCCTATTCTTGTGTAGCTTCCTGTGGTATATTCCTAATACTCCAGCAACATAATGTCTCCCTCCATCCTCTGCTTCTCGTCATCACACGTGTAAAGGTCCTCATGACCTCACTTGGTTACATATCAAAGTCTGCTTCTACAACGTTTGTTCCCTTTCCTCTATAGATCCTTCGAACAACAAACACTGAGGAATTTTAGATGTACAATGTCAAGAAAAAATGTAGAGTTCTGGAGTTTAAGTGAGTGGTTATAAGAAGCATGTACAATAACACGTGAGGGATTCTATCTTGAGTCTGTGTGGATGTGATGAACAGCATTTGTGTCTGGGTGTCTTGGTCTTGAGCTACTGACCTGACAGTGGGCGCCGGAGAGCCCTGCACGTTGCATGTCATGGCGGTTGGTTCACTTCTGCCCACTAATCGCATGTTACCTAGAAACTCGCCGTCCTTGCGTGTGGGTCTGACGCTCGCCTCGGGTACTGAGGAGTATAGGAGTGTGAGGAGGTTATAGCCGCGCTGAGTGCCACTCAAGTGCTGGACGAGACAAGGTCTAACCCCGCTGTCACTGCCCTGCGGCTTCAGCAGATCGTAAGACGCCACTTGTCTATTCGTAGCAGGACCACAGACACTAAACAAACGAAAACCACTGAATGGTGCCATAATACTCAGGACAGGCACTCAACTCCCCGCCGCAGTCCCGCTCTTCACAATGCAGCAGTCAAGAAAGGCCCTCAGAAAATATTATAAACTTTACCGAGTTTTTTTTTTCAGTTTTCGTTGCTCGGTTACTTTCATGTGTTTTGAGAGGCTAAGACACGACGACGCCCCAGTGCTGGTTTTATCTTTATGTTGGTGAAATATTGCGTGTTCTAGACAAGCTACTGCGTTCAAACATAGTGTGTGTATTTATCTAGTTGTAGTTTTACAGGGCATGGGCTTTATGCTCGTGTGTGTGTGTGTGTGTGTGTGTGTGTGTGTGTGTGTGTGTGTGTGTGTGTGTGTGTGTGTGTGTGTGTGTGTGTGTGCGCGCGCGCGCGGGCAGCAGAGATGGATGATGCACCTGAAGGAGGGGACGGGGTGGGCCTGCACCAGACACAGGAGCGTGGCAGTGTTCCGGACAGGGGTGCGACTCTCCAGAAGCTTAATCCCAGCGTCTTTCACAGTCGGCCGCACTGTCGACGTTGGCTCTGGGTTGGCAGACAAAAGTATGAGGAATGACAAGAGTAGCCAGGATAAGTGTCTTGCTGCGAGTCGCGGGTGCACCCTCCCCTCCGTCTCGCCATAAATGTTATTTTCTTCTTCAACAAAAACGTTTCATATTAATTTCCCTTTACATTGTGAGGAGCAGCGAGTGTTGGACAAGTGACTCCTTGGTCCTGGCAGGAGCGGTCCTCACGTGTCACTTTCGTCACTACTTGGGATGGACAGTCGAGCCACACACACACCAGGGACTGTTAGACGCCGACATCAATTATTATATATATATATATATATATATATATATATATATATATATATATATATATATATATATATATATATATATATATATATTTTTTTTTTTTTTTATTTATTTTTTTTTTTTTTGTTATGTTGTGGCCTATAGCCCCTGTAGGTAGCTTGAAAAGTATTGGAAGCGCTGTTAAGCTTCCATCCATTAGTGGCGCGGGCAATTTTATTCATAGTGGTACCCATATTAGGGTCCATATCACCACCCAAGCGCATCTTTGGTGTAACCACCTAGAAACTGGGTATCATGGTGACGTAGGTAACTTTAAACCACTCGACAAATGGCAAAGTAACAAGGAGATTCGTGGTGGGATTCGAACCTACGTATGCCCAATCCCAATCTCACCATCTTATCCACTACGCCACCGCCTCCCTATGCAAAGGAATTCCAACTTTGCTCACTTGGAAGATGTTCCATTACTCCCCAGCATGTAAACACTTCCCCTTTGTCACTCACTCACTCACACAAACACCGCGTAGTGTAGTGGTTAACACGCTCGACTTACAATCGAGAGGGTCCGGGTTCGAGTCCCGGGAAGCGGCGAGGCAAATGGGCAAGCCTCTTAATGTGTAGCCCCTGTTCACCTAGCAGTAAATAGGTACGGGGTGTAACTCGAGGGGTTGTGGCCTCGCTTTCCTGGTGTGTGGAGTGTGTTGTGGTCTCAGTCCTACCCGAAGATCGGTCTATGAGCTCTGAGCTCGCTCCGTAATGGGAAAGACTGGCTGGGTGACCAGCAGATAACCGTGGTGAATTACACACACACACACACACACACACACACACACACACACACACACACACACACACACACACACACACACACCAGCCCAGCCCCTCACCTGTACTCAGGGGTAGGGTAAGCCTGCGCCTGGCAAGAGAGGGTTGCAGTGCGTCCCGCTGCTGCTCCGGAAAGATCCAGTTTCTCGCTGAGGGAGAGGCGTGGTGCAGACAGTCCCACAGGATCTACCACACCGTGATCATTAATACACTTTCCCTGTGCCCTGAGCCTCTGGTGGGACGCCCCTCGCAAAGCTTCACTGTGACACCTTTGCCACCGACGTACTAAAAGGGCCTATCTATCAGTGGTGCTCTACCTGTGAGCGGGGACAGGGTGGGCCTGGGCGGCGCAGGTGAGGGCAGCGGCTTCACTCACAGCTGTCTGAGAGGCAAGACCAAGAAGCTTCTCGCTGAGGGTGATTCGAGGAGCGGACAAGCCAGCAGGGTCTGAAGTGATGCACACACCATTATTTGTTGCCTTAAAGGACTCTACTGCACACTGGGAACCCCTGCCATCACACAGCACCGCTACGTCCCAAATGCCGCACCGCACCACTACACTTCTGGCAACTCAGGCGCGTGCCACCACCTGGAGTGACTAGTAAGAAGTCACCAGTCATCCACAGCATCTTCACCATGCCTGGCCCTCCCATACCTTGGCTGACAGTGCCTTGAAATAACGTGCGCCTCCAGTGCGTACCTGTATCTCGGGATGGGGTGTGCTTGGGCTGCGCAGGGCATCACGGCGCTCTCTCGCACCCGCGTTGTTGAAACCAAGCTGGTGAACTTTTCAGTAACAGCCAGACGTGGGGCGCTGGGACTGGTGGGCGCTGCGTTAAGATATGCCAACCATAAGGACCGCCACTTCACTCTCACCTCTCATCACGCACCGCACGCCACCATCCCACACCCACACACGCACACCCTGTTGCACGCCATCGTCCCACTGTATGCTCGCGGTGCTGGCCTTCTACTATCTCACAGATAAGCCTGGCTGAAGGCCGCGCCAAGAGGTGATTGGAAGGTGTACTGAACAAACTACTTTAAGTTTAGAACATCCTCGATTTTTCTAGATTTTGAAACTGTGTGTGTGTGTGTGTGTGTGTGTGTGTGTGTGTGTGTGTGTGTGTGTGTGTGTGTGTGTGTGTGTGTGTGTGTGTGTGTGTGTCATGACTGTAAATGAAGAGACGAAATTAGATAATATTTATAACGAAAAAAAAAAATAATAATATACAAAAAAGTGCTTACCTTTGGACAGTTGAGAAGAGCCATCAAAACATATAAGTTCTGCAGCACAATGACTAGACCAGGATGCTGTGCGAACACTGAGTTACCTGTGCTCGGGGATGGGCTGAGCCTGGGCGGAGCAGGTGAGGGTGGCAGGACTGCCCTCGGCAGCAACGGAAGCACTGCGGGTCTCACTTACGGCCAGCCGCGGGGCAGTCAGACCCACGGCCTCTGAACGACAGCCACCCTAGGTCAGTGTGGACAAGCCACTGTCCCGCCCCTCCCACCCATCCACCCGCCGCGCGTCTCAGCTCCTAAATCAACAAGGCCTGGCTGTTAGGGCAATGAAAGCTCCGTATCACACCACCAAACATGTCCTGTGTTAGAGGCTGGAGGTCACTAAATACAGACACTTTCGGGTGGAGATATTTGGGTGTGTCTCCTTTCACGTGTAGCCCCTGTTCACCTAGCAGTGAGTAGGTACGGGATGTAAATCGAGGAGTTGTGACCTTGTTGTCCCGGTGTGTGGTGTGTGCCTGGTCTCAGGCCTATCCGAAGATCGGAAATAATGAGCTCTGAGCTCGCTCCGTAGGGTAACGTCTGGCTGTCTCGTCAGAGACTGCAGCAGATCAAACAGATCAAACAGTAAATTACCTACTTTGTATCTCTGTCCGAGGCCGCTACAGTGCATACACGAGTTACCTATGTAGTCGGCGCAGCTCACCTGTGCTCGGGGACAGGCTGGGCCTGGGCAAAACAGATGAGAGTGGCGGAACGGCCCTCGGCAGCGGCGGCCTTGATGAAGGTCTCACTCACAGCCAGCCGCGGGGCGGTCAAACCTACCGCCTCTGAACACCCGCCGCCATAGTCAGTGAGATTAGGCTGCAGTGTCCCGCCCCTCCCACTCACCCCACCGTCTCTACTCCTAAATCAACCAGCTGTGCGAGGCCTGGCTTATCACGATATTGGAAATTTGGTATAATAAATGGTATATATTAGTGTATTCGTAGCTGTCTTTCACTCAATAAACCCTTTTTATGACCACTGGCCCCAGCCACGCAGACACCAGTTATCTGTGCATTGAACGGCTCACCTGTGCTCAGGAATGGGCTGGGCCTGGGCGGAGCAGATGAGGGTGGCGGGACTCCCCTCGGCGGCTGCAGACTTGATAAGGGTTTCGCTTACGGCCAAACGCGGGGCGGTCAGACCCACTGCCTCTGAATAGCGCAGTATAACTCAATGAAAATGACTCTTCTCTCCCACCCACCCTGCCGTCTCAGCTCAGAACACCCACACACACACACAGGAGCCTGTCTGTCACGACGTTGTAACCTCGGTGTGATAACCCTATACATGACCTATATAAAGGGATGCAGAACACAACACACATCCGTCTGGGATTTTCAGACACCGGTCTCAAACAGCTGTGACCACCAGCCACGTCCCTTTCTCACAGCCCAAGCGAGCCCTGCCTGCAATACCTGTAGGTGGGGTAAGGATGCGCCTGGGTCTGGCAGTGCAGGTTGCAGGCGCTGCCCAGGTGGGCCTCAGAGGTGATGTGCTTCTCTTCCTTGGTGAGTCTTGGTGCTACGTGGCCCATTGGTGCTGTGTTGTGTCAAGATGAGACACACACACACACACACACACACACACACACACACACACACACACACACACACACACACACGAAAAAAAGTCACCAAGAATCTTTAACCCGGGCCTGAATGTTGTCTCGCCATGCTGACATGAGCCACCGCCAACACCTACAAGCTCCCATGGGCAGACGAGCCGCCCTCTTCCCTCACACCACACCACTATTAGCAACACGTTCCCCCGTCAGCCACATCGACAGGCACGCACCGCTAACAAGGCTTCAGATGAATGACTCACTTCAGTACGGGTACACGACTGCGCCTCACGCCAAAGTAACGCACATTAATGGAATCTTGGATGAAAGTAAGTCTATAGATAAAACACCTGAGGGAATACCTGATCGTGCACTCACCTGACCGAGGGTGGCGGGGAAGCCTGAGCCTGGCAGGTGAGGGACACAGGCTGACCAGCGGGACGGATAAATCCTTCCATGTTCCTGTCGTTCACAAGGCGAGGGGCGCTGCTGCCCATCGGCTCTAGGGATCACCATGCACTCCGTCACCAAGATAACACGCCGCTCCTCCCTTCCCTCCAATCTCTATCGCAAAACCCTATCCGCTCCGCCTCTGAACTGCCCGGCCTCACACAAGCCTCCACCACGGCCCAGCTTAGTTTAATCAGCCGCGCAAGGTAAAACCATAATACACGAGACCTCAAGGGACCAACACGAGTGCCACACCGCGACCAGCGTGCGTGTGCAGGGCCGAGGCGCGTGTCTCCGTGACCCCGTGAAACTCCCAGTGTATACCGTAAATGTTTCTTTATAGTTAATGTCTGACACACACAAACACACACACACACACACACACGCCCGGTAGCTCAGTGGTTAGAGCGCTGGCTTCACAAACCAGAGGACCGGGATTCGATTCCCCGGCCGGGTGGAGATATTTGGGTGTGTCTCCTTTCACGTGTAGCCCCTGTTCACCTAGCAGTGAGTAGGTACGGGATGTAAATCGAGGAGTTGTGACCTTGTTGTCCCGGTGTGTGGTGTGTGCCTGGTCTCAGGCCTATCCGAAGATCGGAAATAATGAGCTCTGAGCTCGTTCCGTAGGGTAACGTCTGGCTGTCTCGTCAGAGACTGCAGCAGATCAAACAGTGAAACACACACACACACACACACACACACACACACACACACACACACACACACACACACACACACACACACACACACACACACACACACACGAGAGAGAGAGAGAGAGAGAGAGAGAGAGAGAGAGAGAGAGAGAGAGAGAGAGAGAGAGAGAGAGAGAGAGAGAGAGAGAGAGAGAGAGAGAGAGAGAGAGAGAGAGAGAGAGATCCATACAAAAAGAACTACCTTTCATTACAACAGCCTCTCCGCCCGCCATCATCCAGACTCCTTGACCTTCTCGCTCCTTACGTACGTACATCCTCTTACTCTCCTTTCTATTCCACTTGTCCCTTTTATCGACGCTCGCCGCACCTCACCCGTCACCAGCCTGCCGCCCCCTGAAGTACTCCCAGCAGCCGCTTGACACCACTTAATCCGCCTTTCCTCTTTCCCTCTCAAGAAGAGTGGATGAGGAGGGATGAGGAAAGCTTTATCTAGCCTGCCACTAACCTCTTGCTGCCTGTCAAGAGTGCGCGGTGTCCCCATGAGGATAAACAGCACGGTACCTGTACTCTGGGGGAGGGAAGCTCTGGGCAGCGCAGAAAAGGGAGACTGGCTGGCCCTCACGTCGGGAAATGGTCTCTGAGTCCCGCTGGGCTGCAAACTTGGGCGTGCTGCTGCCCACTGGTTCTGTGAGAGGCACATAGCGTTCTCAAATAATGCAATTCACACCTGGGAACCTGGTGGACACAGTGAATAACACCCTCTGCTTTTGTAACGCTCCCTGGCTGCTGTCATCGAAGGCCCGAGGCAAACATATCTGGGCGAGGGACGCCACATAGTTATATACTCAAGACTCCTCCTCCTCGTCTCCTCGGTCGCCTGCTGGTCATCAAGCCAGTCTTCCCCATTACGGAGCGAGCTCAGAGCTCATAGACCGATCTTCGGGTAGGACTGAGACCACAACACATTCCACACACCGGGAAAGCGAGGCCACAACCCCTCGAGTTACATCCCGTGCCTATTTACTACTAGGTGAACAGGGGCTACACATTAAGAGGCTTGTCCATTTGCCTCACCGCGCCCGGGACTCGAACCATCACTACGCGATGGCAAGACACAGCCGCAGGGAAGATAATCCTTAAAGCAACCTGTTCCCTTTGATGTGATAGGTCAACTCTCCCTCCGTGCTATAAAGTGACTCGGCCGCCGTCTGATCAGTCATGAGGCCAGTACGCCACGCACACCCAAGGCAAGATGAAAATGGCGTCTCCTTTAATGTGAAGGTGCTCGCTGCCACGAAACAAACTCACAGCCGCCCAGACAGCTTCAGGAAACTCGATTCCTTGCAAACACGCAACAAAGTCACTACCGAAATAGAGCGTGAGAGAGTTTGCTGCACGGACACACAAAGCCACGGCGGAGTCAGCTTACGGGAGTGAAGAAGAGAAGAGAGAGAGAGAGAGAGAGAGAGAGAGAGAGAGAGAGAGAGAGAGAGAGAGAGAGAGAGAGAGAGAGAGAGAGAGAGAGAGAGAGAGAGAGAGAGAGAGAGAGAGAGAGAGAGAGAGAGAGAGAGAGAGAGAGAGAGAGAGAGAGAGAGAGAGAGAGAGCACCTGAAGGTCGGGGGTGGAGAGGCCTGGGCCTGGCAGAAGAGGGCGTTGGACTCCCCCTGCGAGATCGCGAAGGCCTCAAGGTGACTCCTGCTGGTGAACTTGGGGCCGCTGCTCCCCATCGCCTCTGCCAGCACATGAGGGTCACGGAGGTCAGAGGTCACTCAAGTATCCTCAGGTCACAAGGAGCCGTGTTTGTAACGATGGACTAGACTTTATGTCCTGACGCAGAAACGTGAAAGGGAAGCAAGACCTACAGCCGTCATGCACCAGCTCCTCACCACATGAAGCAATGAAATGATTGATCGGCAAACTTGTGATGTCCACATGTTGGGAGTTAGCAGAGGACGAGAATGCAATAATTCAACCCCAACAATTACTGCATTACCTAACATGTTCCCTGTACACCGCTAGACACATGTCGTTCTTACTTTATTTCTTAAAGCCTTCCTACCACAGCAAACACAGCCACACACTGCCACCATCGTTTACGACAGAAACATCTCAAGAAAGATGAATGAAGTGCAGGGCGTGGCTGGCGAGTACCTGAAGGTTGGCTGTGGGTATCCCTGGGCCTGGCAGAGGAGGGTGAGGGGCTGGCCTGAGGGACGCACGAAGGACTCGAGTCTGGTCTCTTTGGTCATGCGAGGCGGACCGCTGCCTACGGGCTCTGTGAGGGCGACAGGTGGGCGTGGTGGTGATGTAGGGACAAGGGGAGGTGCAGGGATTTATGTATAGATGTTGTAGCGACGTGATATCAGATACTGGGCGTGGAAAGATGGGGGTAAGACGGAATTTGAATGTGAGAAGGTCTATTCTGTGTAGCAATCCAGCCTTGATTGCTAAGAATGCAGGAAGTGTGTTGGCCGTTGTGATGTGAACATGTGCGTGGCTCGAGGGTCCCCGCCCGCCGCCATCGCCACTAACTGCACTGATCTTGCGATACGAGACTGATTCCGGTACACACACACACACACACACACACACACACACACACACACACACACACACACACACATACCCACATGCATATCCCCAGATTACGCCCAGTGTGTGTGTGTGTGTGTGTGTGTGTGTGTGTGTGTGTGTGTGTGTGTGTGTGTGTGTGTGTGTGTGTGTGTGTGTGCACCTGAAGGCCGGTGGTGGAGAGGCCTGGGCCTGGCAGAAGAGGGCGTTGGACTCCCCCTGTCGGAGCGAGAAGGCCTCAGACTCTCTCCTGCTGGTGAATTTTGGGCCGCTGCTTCCCACCGCCTCTGCCAGCATATGGGGTCACGGAGAGGTCAGGGATCATTCAAACACTCTGGCTACAAGGAGCCGTCGGTGCAAGTCAGTGGAAACACACATGACCACTGCCGTGTCTCTATAATGATGGCCTAATGTAGCACTGGACGCAATCACGAGGCTTCAATGGACACACGAGTCAAAACTTTTCAGCTACAATGCTGTGAATCTCTTACGTTCCTTTAACTCGTCAGCGTGGAAATAATGCACGAATAAACATTAAAATACTAGCAATTACTATCTTACTTTAAATTTTGTTTACTATTTACGGTACAGGTTATTTATTCCACTGACGCCAATAACGCGGGGCATTTCATGGAAGACTAAAGAAGGTAACGGTGGCATCCTTGGCGAGTACCTGAAGGCTGGCTGTGGGTATCCCTGGGCCTGGCAGAGGAGGGTGAATGGCTGGCTGGACGGACACTCAAAGGATTCAAGTCTTGTCTTTCTGATCATACGAGGCGGGCCGCTGCCTACGGGCTCTGTGAGGGCGACAGGTGGATGTGGAAGTGATGTGTGATGCCGAGACGCGGAGTGGAGCAACAGTATGGCGTGTGGGTGTGTAGGAAGCAAATTTTAGTGGATACGGATGTGAAGTGTATGTGGTGGGCGTTGGGCAGCGTGGTAAGTGTCGCTTGTGGCTCCCTGCCGTCACTTTCAATGACTGCCCTCACCTGACGGCATTGATGACCACACACACACACACACACACACACACACACACACACACAGCATGCATAGGTAGTGCATGGCCTTAACATAACAAGAGAGCACCACTTGAACACCAAAGGAGAGTAATCTTACCTGGGAATCATGAAGAAGACTGAACTTTCTACATTAACAAACATAGAACGTCTAAAAATAAAGACTCTGAAGACTATTATAATAAAGAAAATGGAGGAAAAACAGATCATTACCACGATAAACCATATTTACGTCCATACAAACTAAGCAATACCAGCAGTCAACACTTGGTCGCCACATTCTTAGCACGTCACTGCCGCGTCTTTACAACTCACTCTCATCTTCGCAGTAAAATTTTCAGCACCACTAAATTTCCTCCCGACCTCGAGACTCACGCAGAGAAATCCAGTTCCCATAAAAACCTGAGTCGGTGGGAAAGCCCGCACCTGTGACTCAGCAGCCCACTCAACACCTCCCAATTTCCCGGCAGACATTCCCTCGCGACGCATTCCTTCCAATAAGAAAAGAACAGAGAATCGTCACTCTACAGATAAATTGATTCAGATTCATTAAAAAAAAAGTCTAACCGTAGTTGGGCTGGCAAAGTGTGCAACATTCCACTTGAAGTTCTGCCTTTGAGGTGAGCGCGTCACGAGACTAATTGCGAAATAACTTCGTTTGCAAGTCATCAGCCACCCGCTCACTAGTGTCGCTTGCCGTGTGTGTGTGTGTGTGTGTGTGTGTGTGTGTGTGTGTGTGTGTGTGTGTGTGTGTGTGTGTGTGTGTGTGTGTGTGTGTGTGTGTGTGACTGACCTAAACTCCGGCACGGGGAAGCCCTGGGCACGGCAGGCGAGGGCGAAGGAGGTTCCCGAGGCCCTAAGAAAGGTGTTGCTCTTGGCGATCTCTGCCACCTTCGGGGATTCGCTTGAAAAAGGCTCTGAGGGATGCGTCAAGGCAAGGAGGGTCATCGCTTACTTCATTATATCAAACAATAAATAAATAATGTAAATAAATAAACGATAATAATAATAATAGCAATAATAATAATAATAATAATAATAATAATAATAATAATAATAATAATAATAATAATAATAATAATAATAATAATAATAATAATAACAATATCCATGATTGGATATTGTAACACAAGAGCCTCGAACACCGCCTCATCTCGCCGCCCAAGGTGTGACGCCAAATGAGCAACTCGTGCCTGCTTCTGAGTCTGTCAAGCCTGGCCAATCTGTTCTCCCTCCCCTCCCCTTCCCATCCTTGCTGCCTCAACCACCTGCACTGCATTCTCCTCCTCTCCCCCTATCCCATCCAACGTGGTTTACCTGAACTGTGGGACTGGAAAGCCCTGCACACGACAGGTCAGAGCGAAGCCAGACCGGACCCGCTTGATGAGGATGTTCCCCCGGGCATCCTCCGCCACCTTGGGAGACTCGCTCGAGAAGGGCTCTTCACAAGCACGCAGGCGGTGGTGGCGGTGATAGCAGTGAGATAGAAGAAGGATGGATGGATAGATGGTTTGGCACACCTCACACCTCCCTAGCCTATCACATTCCACCTCCCCCTCGCTCTCCCGAAGACGATGATTGAACTTAACGCTACCTTTCATTATTGCTTCGAAGTTGTCGTCTAGACGCCAAACTACCGTCTCGCACAAGCATCTTGATCTGATTAGCGTGGCTGATTTTGCTTTGTCTCTCGAAAGCTAAAGAAACTGTGCCACTGATTAGAGAGCTAGTTCTTACCGACATCTTGCCTCACTGCACCGTCAGCTAATACGAGCACACAATGAAGTGCTCGTGACAACTTGCATTTTCATCGTTCTCTTCTAATGTTAACTGATTTCACGTCACACTGTTCATTGCGTCGCCGCCGCCACGCCACCAACCACACCCGAAGCCCGTAACAAGGACTGAGGGCACACTCACCTAAACTCCGGCACAGGGAAGCCCTGGGCCTTGCAGGGCAGTGCGAAGGCTGATCCGGAGTTCCAGGAGTAAGAGTCGCTCTTGGCTCCTGACGCTACCTTGGGCGACTCGCTCGAGAAAGGCTCTGAACATAAGAGTAGTTTGTCGTCACCATTAATATTCATCATTTTTTCACCACACAGGCGTTTTGCTGAGGTGTGGGATAGGTCACCTCGCCACTGCATAGTTGCCGTTGCCACTCAAGCGGTAAAAATGTTATAGAAACTTAAAAAGCCTCCATCCGGGACAAAGATCTTTGGAAACAACTTCCCTGTCCAACGCAACACACGAGCCCCGCAGACTTTTCCCACTGTCGTTAGTTCTTTCTACGCCTTTCTTAACTGGCGCTACTTCGAAAACTTTAAGCGAAACCCAATGTTCAAAGTCCAGCTCACGTTTACGCTTTACAGCCTCAACCCGCCACCATTCCCACCACGCAATCCAGGAAATTAAATCGAAATTAACCACCAGACAAGCTTACCCACCTGCCTACCTCCCTCTCTCCATCCCTCCCTCCTCACGCACACCTGAGGCCGCTGCCAAGTATACCTGTAGTCTGGGAGGGGGAAGGCCTGCACGGGACAGGTGAGGGCAAAGCTGCTCGCCTCCCGCTGCACCATCAGGAAGCCTCGTCCACCTGGGGCCACTCTGGGGGCCTCGCTTGACACCGGCTCTGCGGAACACACCACACACCACAGCTCCCTGGAGTAACTCAACACTCTTGCTTCCCCTGGATCTCTGCCGCACCTCTCCCCCGTGCCCTGACCCGGCCGTCTCGTGAGTGTCTCGCTGAGGGACATTGAGTTCTTGTATAGTTACGGAATCGAGAGCAGTGGCGGAGACTCACCTAAACTGCGGCACTGGGAAGCCTTGAGCGGCACACAGGAGGGCGAAGGAGGAGCCGCGGCGCCTGAAGAAAGTGTCACTCCTCGCGCCCTCTGCCACCTTGGGAGACTCGCTCGAGAAGGGCTCTGTACCACGCCAACACCGCCACCACCACCAGCGATCAGCTTAATGCAGGACACACACACACACACACACACACACACGAGAGCTCTGAACATTGTATGGCTTACCGTGGTTTTGTAACGAATCGGTACTTTCTTATACAGCGCCACCAAGTCATATAGTAAGAATATATATATATATATATATATATATATATATATATATATATATATATATATATATATATATATATATATATATATATATATATATGGATAAGGTGGTGAGCGTGGGATCGGAGACGTCCACGCGTAGGTTCGAATCCCACCACATACCACTTTGAAACTATGTCATTTGCCGAGTGGTTTAAAGTTACCTACATGTCACCATGGTACCCAAGTTCTAGGTGGTTACACCGAAGATTCACTTGGGTGGTGATATGGACCCTAATATGGGTACCACAACAAATAAAATTGCCTGCGCCACTAATGGGCGGAAGCTGAACAGCGCTTCTCACACACTCTTCAAGTGTGCCTACAGGCGCTATAGGCCGTAATATATGTATGTATGTATGTATGTATGTATGTATGTATGTATGTATGTATGTATATATATATATATATATATATATATATATATATATATATATATATATATATATATATATATATATATATATATATATATATATATATATATATATATATATATATATATATATATATACACACACACACACACACACACACACACACACACACACACACACACACACACACACACATGTATATAACATTTTATTTATCTGCTTATTTACCCATTCATCTTTTTTTTGTAGGATGGAGGTAAAATACATAATTTCGATCGAGGAGTTAAAATCGCAAAAAAAGTAGCGAGTTGGGACCGTCCTCAGCCACATTAGGTAACGCAGCGTCCAAGACGGAAAAACAAACTGACCTGAACTCCGGGACGGGGAAGCCCTGGGCTCGGCAGGGCAGTGCAAAGCCCGAGCCTTGCCGACGGTTGATTGTCTCCCCGCGGGCGCCGGCCACCTTGGGGGACTCGCTCGAATAGGGTTCTGGGATCAGAATAATTATGGGTAACTTCGTTATTCGTTTCTGGTTACTCGGACGGAGTCTGAGAAGTCTGGCGGCGGGTACACCTGCTCCACTCCACTCCACTACATGGTGGCTCAGCCAAGACAAGTGTTTACATTCCCAAAAGTGACAGAAAACTTTTGTTTGAGTTCCTGCCATGTCAGAACACTGTGAAGTGCCTCGAAAGTAAACAGCTAAAAAGAAAAGTAAGAATGTAACACAGCTGGCTAGAGAGCCTCTGCGCTGGGAGAATATAAAAGATCAAAGTGTGTCAAGGCAGCGAGGAATGAAGAAACGAGACTGAAATGTAGGCAAGCTATCGTTCCGTCCCACTTACCGCGGAGTTCCGTAAGCACGTCCGACGGAGCAACACTGCTGACACTGACCTGAAGGAAGGGACAGGGAAGGCCTGGGCGGGGCAGTGGAGGGTGAGGCCGCTCCCAGCTGCCCTCGTCATGGTCACACCTTCTTCCCCCGACACCTTTGGGGATTCACTAGACAAAGGCTCTGTACCAATGGACACACGCTCCCTCAATCAACGATACTCTCCCAGGCATAGGCACGCACGCACGCACGCACACACACACACACACACACACACACACACACACACACACACACACACACACACACACACACACACCGCGTAGTGTAGTGGTTAGCACGCTCGACTCACAATCGAGAGGGCCCGGGTTCGAGTCCCGGTAAGCGGCGAGGCAAATGGGCAAGCCTCTTAATGTGTGGCCCCTGTTCATCTAGCAGTAAATAGGTACGGGATGTAACTCGAGGGGTTGTGGCCTCAGTTTCGGTGTGTGTTGTGTGTTGATGTGGTCTCAGTCCTACCCGAAGATCGGTCTATGAGCTCTGAGCTCGCTCCGTAATGGGGAAGACTGGCTGGGTGACCAGCAGGCGACCGAGGTGAATTACACACACACACACACACACACACACACACACACACACACACACACACACACACACACACACACACACACCATGCAAAGGGCAATGCCCCACGTTCTCTAGCACCTCAATCCGCCGCTGCCTGGAGTGCCGGGCCAGTGTTGTGCCCAGTGTAGTGAAATTAAGCCACCGCATAACGGGCCAGAAAGCCCCCTGTCTCCATTACCACTTGCCTCACCTGAATTCTGGGAGAGGGAAGGCCTGGACGCTGCAGGGGAGTGCGAATGCGGACCCAGATTCCTTCAGAAGGATGTCTCCACGTGGCCCTGAGGCCTTGGGAGGCTGGCTGGAGTATGGCTCTATAAGGGGGACAAAGGCTGCCTTCAACCGTCACTCTCCATGGCCCAGGACCCGCCGCACCGCTCAACCTTGGTCACTAGACAGGTTCTATCTAAAAACGGCGATCACTACGGGGAGGTCTTGGCGTCCTAGAACACCCGCTGTCACGGACAATACCCACACACTGCGTTCCAGAAGCGACTGCAGCAAACTTTTAATAATATTTCTAAACGCCGTGTCGTGAAAGTTTTCAGTAACAAAGTTAAAACTGAAAGAGCTTGATTGCAATGAGTCATTTTTGTTCTAAACCTGCACAGATTACTAGCCTTCCCCCACCCACAGCCACTAACCTGAAGGAGGGGATGGGGTAGGCCTGTGCCTCACACAGCAGGGTCGCCGCCGCCCCTCCGTCCACCCACATCTTGTCGAACTGCGCCCGCCGAGGCACCTTGGGCGGGCCACTCGCCATGCCGTCTTTACCACCAAGAGAATGTCTCAACATACACTTCATATCGGTCCTCACCTCCTCCTCCACCGTAAAGGAACCTGACTACCCCCGCTGCTCAGCCCCTCATTGATTCACTTCTAAATGGCCCATAAAGTGAGGTGTAGAGTCACAGGGAATTGCGATCATAAAGAAGTCACAGGAAGAAATGGCAAAGGTGCACGCGAGTATGAAGACGATGCCTGAGTTTATCACGTCCAACGGGATCGTCCACCGCGCCACCACGTACCTGAAGGCGGGCACCGGATACCCCTGAGCCTCGCACAGCACAGCGAAGCTGTCCCCGGCGTTCTTGCTGAATTGGTTGAACTTTGCCAGAGCCGGTATCTTAGGCGGGCCGCTGGAGAGAGCATCTGAGTACCAAAAAGAGTGCGTGACAATGTTACGTCCCACAGCGGGCTTGAGTCTTGCGGCAAGGGACAACACCGCTCGCAAACCGGTGCCTCCTGATAAAAGTACTCACACTGCGACACTTTTCCGTGAATGTGGACACTTGCCGCGCGGCGAAGAGCCAGACTGCCTTTGTGCGGGACAGGAAATGACAGTTCTGATCCGCCACAAGTTGAACTCACTACAAAGCTATAACAAAGTTTTCAATCTATGTAGACTCATAGAAGGTAACAAATATAAAACGTATAACATAAAAAAGTCTCAATACGAACCCTGAACCACCGCGAGATGAAGGGCGCGCCACAGCCTACCTGAAGGAGGGGACCGGGAAGCCCTGAGCCTGACAGAACATGGCGAGCCCGCTGCCCACAGCCCTCGTGTACTGCAGCAGCTTGGCCTGTTCTGACACCTGGGGCGGCCCGCTGGAAATTCCCGCTATTCCCGACACCCATAGTCAATATTGAACTCTTATCCACCATCACTCATATGTTAGGGACCACCACCACCGTCACGCTGCAAAGCTTTACACTTCCTACCCATCACTCCGCTGGCCATCACGCCGAGCTCTCACCTGAACGCAGGCAGCACCGTTCCTGACCAGACAGCCTACCTGAAGGAGGGGACCGGGAAGCCCTGAGCCTGGCAGAACATGGCGAGTCCGCTGCCCGCAGCCCTCGTGAACTGGTCCAACTTGGCATGTTCCGACACCTGGGGCGGCCCACTGGAAATTCCCGCTATTCCCGACACATAATGTTAAGATCGTGCCCAAACCTAGGCCACCCACACCTGTGTCTGAGACTTCCTCCCCTCCAGCCGTCACGCCGCAAAGCCTTACTGTTCACTTACTGGCCCGAGCGCTGGGCGTCACACCGAGTCCCTCACCTGAACGCAGGCAGCGGGTGTGCCTGAGCCTGACACAGGAGTGCAAAGTTGGCACCGCTCGGCCAGATGCTGGTAGAGAGTCGGGAGGCCATAGCCACCTGGGGACCTCCACTCGACATCGGTTCTGTGGGACCAGTCTCTCTCTCTCTCTCTCTCTCTCTCTCTCTCTCTCTCTCTCTCTCTCTCCGAACACATACGTTGGCCCGACACAAGTGTAAGTGCAGTGACAGTTACACCTACGGCACAACTGCATCCCTCTCAGCTCTCCTCCTTCCCTGCTACACACACACACACACACACACACACACACACACACACACACACACACACACACACACACACACACACACACTCATGGTGCACAGCCCGTCCCGTCCGTCTCGCCCTTGTGTTGCAGTCTACACGAGTACTGTCAGGGAAGCAGGTGTGTGTGTGTGTGTGTGTTTACCTGAAGGAGGGCAGTGGGTAGGCCTGGCCAGGACAAGGAAGCACCACGCTGGAGCCACGCTTCTCCCGCACCACGTTACTGAGGGCTAGTTGGGGCACGCGAGGGGCACCGCTAGACACTCCCTCTGACGGGTATGCAGCAAAGGGTGGCGTGGCAGTGGCGGCGGCGCCGGTGTTTAGGTAGGTGGGTGAGTGAAGGTAAACAAAGATACATCAACAGCGATACACGAACAAGCATAACGAGGATGCAGTGAGCGAAGGAAGGAGGCGGCGAAGGAGGGTAGACGAGGAGCCGTATGGGGGGGAGGGGGCGACGATGACAGGGTGCCGTGAATAAGACAATGAATAAATGTAAGCATCACATCACCACTGAGATAAAAAGTGTCTCTCCGCCACACACACACACACACACACACACACACACACACACACACACACACACACACACACACACACACACACACACGGCATAAAAAAACACCACCCTATCTCTTATCAGTAGAATAAATGTACTCACTTCGAACCTTTCTTCCTCTTTACATACACAGCGTGAGTGTTTGCATTATGTTCCTTTCACAATACAACGTTAAGTAAAGCAACAGCTGCCAAGATCAAGCGACAAGCGAAGGGCAACCAGACAGAGGCGCCGAGCTGTCTGCTACGTCCGCTGAGTCACGCGACTTATGGGGAGGGCGAGGGGAGAAGAGAAACAGAGGGAGGAGGAGGAGGGAAGGGAAGGAGAAGGGAAGGGGAAGGGAGGGGATGTGTATAGATGAAGAGAAAGATCAGAGAGGAGTTGGAATTAACGAGGATAATGAGAGAGAGAGAGAGAGAGAGAGAGAGAGAGAGAGAGAGAGAGAGAGAGAGAGAGAGAGAGAGAGAGAGAGAGAGAGAGAGAGAGAGAGAGAGAGAGAGAGAGAGAGAGAGCATAATCACGGCATAGCGACATGAACAACAAAAACTTCATCACAGTTCAGCTATTGACGTCATCACGAGCCAGGGAGTGAGAGGGAAAGAGAGCAGAGGAAAGAGAAACACGCTGCTCTCTCTCTCTCTCTCTGTGTGTGTGTGTGTGTGTGTGTGTGTGTGTGTGTGTGTGTGTGTGTGTGTGTGTGTGTGTGTGTGTGTGTGTGTGTGAAAATTCTGCAGCGTTGTCGGAGTGAGAGAGAGAGAGAGAGAGAGAGAGAGAGAGAGAGAGAGAGAGAGAGAGAGAGAGAGAGAGAGAGAGAGAGAGAGAGTAAACTAAAGGCGAACCACGAGACCGAGAGAGGCATGATGCTGGGGACGATGAAGGGAGGGGTATCTCTCTCTCTCTCTCTCTCTCTCTCTCTCTCTACTCCACTACCACGCAACGCCCTTCACTATGTGGCTCCTCTTTTTACTTCTGTGTTGTGCGTGACGTGTTGGCGCGCGCATCTCTCTCTCTCTCTCTCTCTCCTATCACAACGTCAGCCGCCCACATAACCCCTGACTCCTGCTAACTCTCTCCCTGATCTCTCGTTTTTTCTTTCATATATCTTCTCTCCTCTCCTCTCTATCTTACCCCTCTCTCCTGCCAAGGCTTCTTCCCACCACCACCACCGCCGCCAATACCACCACCGACGCCACAACCACCGCCTCCGCCACTTCTTCTTCCTCCATTGAATGATGAAAATAAACCGCTGGAGGTCACGGCAATACACGCGCACTCAGCGGAATGTAGATTAACTGGTTCTGTCTGTTTCTCCGCCTCCTCCTCCTGCTCCTCCTCATCCTCTTCCTCCTCCTCCTCCTCCTCCGCCTTTTTCTCCTTCTCGTCCTCCTCTTTCTCCTCCTCCTTCTTCTCCTTCTCTCGTTCCCTCTTCCTCCCCTTGCTATGAATAAACCACGATGAATTTGCAGCAACGGTGAGTGATTGAGAGAGAGAGAGAGAGAGAGAGAGAGAGAGAGAGAGAGAGAGAGAGAGAGAGAGAGAGAGAGAGAGAGAGAGAGAGAGTTATTTATGATCATGAAAGCAGTTACAAACACAACCGGATCTGTTTAATTAGCCAAGGCATAAAGGAAAACAACACGGCAGGTGTGAGGGCCGGGCGTGGGTGTGCGGAGGCGGCGGTGAGGCAGGTGACACGTGACAGCTGAGGGGGGTAGGGGAGTGTACCTGAATCTGGGCACCGGGTGAGCGGAGAGTTCACAGGTAAGGGTTGCTGCTTCACCGTTACCTACAGTCGGGAACTCGATCTTTCTCCCGCTGGCTACCTTGGGCGGCGCTGAGACCATGGCTTCTGCAGGCGGCGGGGAGGGGTGTGTGTGTGAGGAAGAGCCAGAGAGAAAGAGGAAGTGCTAGTGAATTTTTTTGCCTTTTTTTTAACCTTATGTAATTTCTACCTGTGTTCTCATTCTGCGGCGATGGAAGTGAGAGAGGAAGGTCCAAAGAGGGAGTGACTGTTTTTTTTTTTCAATTTTTACTCTAATTGTGACGAATTTCTGCCTGTATTCTCCATCAATGGCGAGAGAATTATAAGGAAGAGCTAGTGAGGGAAGGTATGGAGATGGCATGTATATTTCCTTCTCTCCAATCATGACGTATTTTTGCCTATTCTTAATTAACTAAGTCGTTAAAGTTTCTGCGAGGGCTGGGGGCGGGGGGCGGGGCGGGACGAGCAAGTGTACCGTCACTAGGAGTGTTGAGTGAATATGACGCAGGTAGGAGTAAAAACGTCTGAAGAAACGCATGAGTTCGAGTAGTCAAGATCAGAAAGTAAGTCTAACAAAAAAACATCGCCATCAGTGTAATACGATGAGCAGATACGGCAAAAAAAAAAAGCATCAAATGTAGTAACGTCCAAAGAAGCGCATAGGATCGAGTAGTCAGGATCAGAAAGACCAATAAACACAACACCATGAAATCTAACCTAACCTTAACTAACCATCAAATACGAAAAGCTACGAAAAAAAACTATCAAATTAAGTGAATATGGGGCCGCCGTGGTACAGTGGATCCGTGCGTGCTTTGGGATCCGAGGGGTCTCCAAGCGCACGGGTTCGAATCCTGTCTACGGTCTGAGTGTAGGTTGGGCTTCCTCATTCGGGGCAACGGTTTCCTAGCGGGTGGGCTTTGAAATAGGAGGTACCCTTAATACGTATGCCCTTTAGCCCATAAATTCCCGTGAAAAGCCCACATGGTATTAAAAAAAAAAGAATCCTAAAATTGTAGTGAAAACTCGCGAGATGAAGGTACGTCCACTCACACGAGCCTCGACACGACAGGAGAACCAGCGGCAAACAAACAACAAAGGCGGCATTAAAGAAAAAAAAATAGGACTAGACGAGTAATTAAAGCGAGGTGCGAGTAATCAGAAGCCAACAATACACGCCTCACGACAAAGGCCGAGCCGGGGAACAATGGAAACAATAAGTGCAGGTGCATCGCGTCAACACCGTCACCAGAGCCCCGTCACGCCACATTTACGCCAGGTGGTGGTGGTGGTGGTGGTGGGATAAGGGTGCGGGGAGCGTCCATGTCCACCTCCACCACCTCCACCACTCTGCCACATGTGTCCACGGTTACCTGCACAGTATTATTTTCCCGGACACCACAACGTGACTCAGAACAACACCTTTACTATTACTCTCTCTCTCTCTCTCTCTCTCTCTCTCTCTCTAACTTCCTGTGTTCCCAAAGCGAGGATCTGATGAATGTGTTTATTACATCAACATTGACTTTAGAGAGAGGAAAAGCTCTACTTGATACGCTTGAAGGAAAATTGCACATCGCAAGACCTACCCAAGGAAAACATCATCTATTAACCAAAAGCACAAAGTTTACACGCCACGAATTTTTCAACAGAATGCTGCGTTGAAAATCTGAATTCCCAGAAGAGACAATATCACTGACTAATCAAGGAAACACACTTGAATTAATCACCCAGTCTAAACCAGGTAAGCGGCGCCCTTCCCCTCACGCCGATCCCTTCCCGCGCATGTAACACGGATAGAAACACACTCACTCTTATTACTGATACGTGTGGAGAATAACGAGAAATATATAACACTATACCACTCTTCTCCCGCCAATCACATTACCTATTACAAACCTAATCCATTATTCGCTATAGCGTAGAGGGGCGTTGCAAAGAATACTTCTCCCACTACCTGTGCTGAGGGAGAGGGGAGGCCTGGGCGTCGCAGAAGAGGGAGAAGGAGGTGCCCATGTTGTAGGTCTCTGTCACATGCTTGAACCTGCTGGTGAGTCGAGGCGCCGAGCTGCCCGCTGCATCTTTACGAGACAAGACAACGACACCAGTTCATTCCTCACCGCGCACTGACTCCATTAACACAGCCAGTCTCTCTACTGCCTGATGCCTCGCTCGGCACACTAACACCCCAGCCAACTCACCCCATCTCCTAGTACGACAATCTACACTCACACATATCTCTGAGTTCACCCATGCATTCCAGCCATACCTATCAGCCCTAACATACCTCACGCCCACCCGTGTCCCCCAGCCCTCACATTCCCCTGACGCGCCCTGCAATCTCGCCAAGGAGCCACTGTACCCTAACTCCCCAGAATATCACTTAAAACTTCAGCAGGAATATAGCAAGTTAGTGGGCGACGCAAAGTCATTACGGGTTCGTTTCCTACACCGTCTGTGTCCTCAATCTCCCCCGCTAGCCCTGCAATATAAGGCCACATGGCGCGTGCAAGGGCCTGGGCGGAGGGTAACGAGGCAGTGGTGGGATGGCTCCCTGCACTAAGCGACGTGTATATTTAAATAATAAAAATAAGTTTTTGTCTCTCAGTACGCTGGAAATGTTGGTCTTAAGCTAATTTTGTCCCATCCTGCTACTCAAAGTCCTGCAAGTGGGAGATTTAGGATTTTCTTTCGGATTACGTCTTGCGAAATTGCACACTTTTCCTCAACGTACAGCCAGCTCCTCTTTAAGTAAAACGTCCGAGTTGCATAACAGGGAGGCGGGCGGCGGACGAGGGGTGTGTGCCACGTGAGTGTCTGGACCACGGTGCCTCGCTGCCTGGCCTGCCTGGCCTGCCTACCTGGGGACTGGAGGCAGCTCTGTACCTGTGTTCAGGGGCGGGCGAGGCCTGCACGCTGCACAGAAGGGCGAAGGTGGAGTGTGCTCGCCGTACTTCGTTCACCAGCTTCTCCTTCGACGAGAGAGTGGGGGCGGAGCTCCCCACGGGTTCTTTGCAAAAGTACACACAAACATCAGACTCATACTGCTCAATGATTCTTCTGCGAGGTTTGCCCCGCAGCCTCGTCACGTTGCCAGAACCCCAGAGCCCCAGGGTGTCCCCGCCTATATCGCCTCTGTGTGCAGCCCACCGCCTATATCTCTACCTGACCCATTACCTGTGTGAGGGGACGGGCGAAGCCTGTACGGCACAAAAGAGTGCGATGTCGCTGCCTTCTTCCTTGACGTCGGTGAAGTGTTTCTCCTTGGAGGGAAGCTTCGGCGCTGATGTGCCCGCGGGGGCTTGAGGGAAGGAGGATGGGGACCATGAGTATTATTAAACGAACTCATAAATGTTTGTATTGAAAACAACAGAAACGAGGAAAAACTAAGCCGCCACAATGCAACACATTCAGGCTTTCATTCTGAGCTGCCGACGCTAAATGCAATTAGGAATATTTACGGTGAAACAAGAGAAACTAACCTGTCCTTTTCTCCCCACTCCTTATTTTTCTTTCTGCCTTTCTCTTTCTCTCAACCATTTTCTTTGCCTCATTACAGCACACTAATGACTTATGCCACGCCACCTGGAGGAGCTCCGCCAGTCGCCTTTGTCACTGTGTCCCTTTGAAAAGCTTCACACGGTGGTGAGCGTGGCTACAGTGTGGGGCGTTACCTGTACTGGGGTACCGGGGAGCCCTGGACGGTGCAGGGAAGAGCCAGGTCAGTGGTAGCCCTGGCAACCTTGTTCACCAGCTTCGCCTCCGCTGGTATTTGAGGCGCGGAACTCCCGGCGGGCTCTAAGAGAAGACCGGGTGAGCAGCATGTGGCAAGTCAGATAGCCGCGCCAGGAACGCGTGAGATGGAGCCCCTTCCTGCCTCGCTTACGTCATCATGTGTGTGTGTGTGTGTGTGTGTGTGTGTGTGTGTGTGTGTGTGTGTGTGTGTGTGTGTGTGTGTGTGTGTGTGTGTGTGTGTGTGTGTGTGTGTGTGTGTGTGAGGTACCTGTGTGTCGGGGCGGGGTGGGCCTGAGCCGGACACAGGAGAGAGGTGAGTGAGCCCGCCGCGGCCTCGGCGTTGATGGTGTCCCGTGACCTCAGCTTGGGCGGGGAACTCCCAAGAGACTCTAAGTGAGGGACGAGAGCGTGTCACGAAAAGGTAATTTTTAGGAAATCCTAAACTACCTCCTAAATTTTAACACAAGTCTTCGTTTTTTTTCCAGCGCCTCTATCCTCAACATAAGTGAGTCTTTATGATTCAAAGTGTTTTGTTTTAGTATTTCATTTTCTAGTTTCTCTTCGCCATTTATTTCTTGCGATCTAGATAAAAAAAGGTTTCGAGGGTTTTTCCCTTCTGTTTGCTGAACATCCTCCCTCCCTACGCAAACACAGCCACTCACACCTACACACACACACACACACACACACAGTTCCCCTGCCATCCTCACTAGGAACAAATAACTCCTATCCCCCTCTTGAATCTTGAAACAAAAGCTTTCCAAACGTTCTCGACTCAAAAGTTGAATCTAAAACAGCACACCTCTGTAAAACTCTGCGGTGCCGACATTTCAGATTTCATTAACTACAACACCACCAACACCACCACCACCACCACCAACACCAGGCACAACCTTGACCACTGCGGTGAGAGTGAACAAAGTGGCTGTGTTGGTGTAATCTTGCAAGCAAATTCCCAGTATAATGCGCAAGTGTAACGTGTTCGATAGAGAAAATACTTCCATGATACTGTGTTCAAGATTCTGAGCGATATTTTCACCACAGTAATGACAACAAAAGACTGTCACCCCACCGCAGAAGTTCCGTGGCAAAACAATTGTACTCTCACAAACCAACACTACGTGCACCTTCCCACCAGGAAAATCCAATCAGTGTCGCCAACGGGGCACCACCACCAGCAGGCACAGTACCTGAAGGTGGGCGGGGGGTGGGCCTGGGCGTCACACGGGAGGGAGAAGTGTGTTCTGGCGGGAACGGTGACAGCATTGATGGTTCCCTTAGCTACACGAAGCTTAGGGCCGGAGCTGCCGACGGAATCTACGGCCAAAGTACAGAAGAGGGAGTGGTGAGAGGAGATCTGGGAGTGTGAGAGTACGAAGGAATGTAAAGTGGATAAGTAAGAAAATGAAGATGGATGGGATGGGAGGTTGGAGGAAATCCGGGAAGGAGATTTCCCAGCAAGACATCCAGAAAAGGGAAAAGTGCTCCAGGAGGGAACCTTTCCCGAAGCGACGCCTGAGTGTGGGAGCCTTCATGAGGGGGAGGGCGCCCGCCGGACTTCTAGTAGGACGCATCTGCCTTATGAATAGTCCAGAGCCACGCAAGGAAGCTACAACAAAGACGGCAAAAGGTTTACCTGTAATTTGGGAGGGGGAACGCCTGGGCGTGGCAGGAAAGCGCGAAGCTGTCGCCGCGGTGAGTGACTTCCTTACTGACGGTGTCTCGGGGCGGAAGCTGAGGCGCTGAGCTACCCACAGGGTCTGCCGGGCATGACAAGGCCGCCCTGTTCATTAAACAGCCTACATCTTTCCTTCTGATTCATATAAAGCTGTGGGGCACCCCGTCCCTAATGACTAGTTACCTTTTAAAGCTTTTTAGCCAAATCTCTCTTATTTGAATATTTAGAACTTTTGAAACGTGAATAAAGCACAACACTGACCCCGACACACGAGGCTCTGACCGCCTATCTCTGCTTATTTTGACCATAAACGTCAAAATAAAAAACAACTCCAAGACTGTACGACGAAACTTTGGTCCTCTGAAGCAGTAAAGTCGCTGGAAAGACGCAGGTCCCTGAGGTGCCAGTGTTCCATCAAAGGCCGCGACTACCCGCCTCGCCCTCACCCTGCAGGCGCCTCACGGGGAAAAGCAACTCGACCAGCCAGGCGGTCAGGCGGTGTGATCAATAGAGTTTAGCCAGCGGAAGTTTATCTGAATGCGCCTCTGACCGGGGGAAGCCGAACCACGGTGGAATTCGTAACACGCTTCCTTGGACGCAAATAGAAACACGCTAAAAAATACTGCTTCATGGGCTCTTCAGACTGACTAGACCCTTGGCACGCATTGGAGGGAGGTGTGCGCATGGCGAACGTTACCGAAACTCAAGAGACCTTGAAACACAGCGATAAGACAGCGACGTCCCGGTGAAAACCAATTACGGATACTTTTCCCCTGCGTATATCGATTCCCGACTTGATTACTATCACACGGACCAGAAATGAGCGTTCTTACTCCAGGTGTGTGACGGGAGACGGTGGACTGAGTATGGAGAGGCTGGGGGTGGAGGTAGTGAGGAAAAGTGAAGAGGGAGCGCAGTAGTAGCGGCAACGAAAGGAGGAAATAGTAGAAAGGAGGAGGAGGAGGAGGAGGAGGAGGAGGAGGAGGAGGAGGAGGAGGAGGAGGAGGAGGAGGAGGAGGAGGAGGAGGAGGAGGAGGAGGAGGAGGAGGAGGAGGAGGAGGAGCACCTGTACTGAGGGGGTGGAGAGGCCTGGGCGCTGCAGGGAATGGCGTGGCTGCTTCCTACTGCAGTAATCTTGGCGCTGACGGTGTCCTCCACAGGCACAGATGGCCCTGAGCTTCCCACCGCCTCTGTACACACACACACACACACACACACACACACACACACACACACACACACACACACATCGTCATTAAAGTCTTTCCAGTCCCGAGATAAGGATACACACGCCCTCTCTGCTAGTTTCCAATCATAAATCACAGCAGCTGAGCCGCACGGTGCCCTCCTCTGTTCCTCGCCGCCATCCACACCCGCCCTCACGCCCTCGCCTGGCTGTTTAAGGGCCGCCATCCTCCCGCAGGTATTTACGTGGCTTTTCTCCCTTGCCTTCAGTGCTAAAATATGTTCACCACCGATAAAATGGAGGATGCAATATCGGCAAGACCAACATGCATGAAGAGTATGTGCCCCCCTTCCTCTCTACCTACCCCCTCCCTCCCTCCCTCCCTCCACCATCTCCTCCTCCTCCTGTCCTCCCCGGTGAGCTTAATATAAGTTTGATGGAAGCGTCTTTAAACATTGCCCAAGCCAGTCAGCCGCCCATCGCATCCACCAAGATGTTGTTTTTTATATGCGTCCATAAAACATTACTTCCCTTGTGCGGGCGTAGCGGCAGAACACGGGCCGCGCATCAATAACCCAGCGAGCACGTCTTGCACGCCCGGACTCCGCCACGCCTTTATGGTATATTCACAAGTATTACTACCGTTGTTTTCTGGGTGCGCGGCAAACCTGAGGGCAGCTTTGCGGAAGATAAAAGCCGCGCTGTGACTGGAACAAGGCTTGGAACATTTTACCAGTTCCTCTTGACCTTCATTCGATGACCTGCTGTGGTGATGAAGTCACGTACCTGGTCTGGGGCGCGGGGTTGGCCTGCGCGGGGCACAGCAGCGCCAGGCCATCCCCGGAAGCCTTAGTCTCGGAGTGGATCTTGTCAGTGGACGGTAAGCGAGGTCCTGAGCTGCCCATCGGTTCTGTGCCAGACCCGACCACTCTAACACACACTCACTTTGTGTGCTTTCCCTCCCCCCGCCCCTCCACCCCAATCCTCCCGCCACCGCACACAGCAAGACACACGCTCCTCAACTCTGGCTCGCACTCAGCACATGATTTTCGTTCACTAATCACTTGCTGTGGTTAAACTCATGAAACCTCCAGCCATCCCGCCAGTCACCGCCTTTCCTTTGCCCTAACTCGAGGCGCCCCCGCACTCCTTACCGCACTGCCGGGACGGGGTAACCCTGGGCCTCGCAGAAGAGGGAGACGCTCGAGGCCGCTGGCTTGAGAACCGTCAGAAGCGTGTTGACTCGCTCCTCCCACGTGAACTTTGGCGCCGAGAAACCCACAGGCTCTGATGGGCGATGAGCGGGTTTAGGAGAGAGAGTAAATACGGCAGATAACTAAAGGAAGGCAAGGATAATGAACAAAACAATTGAAAGGAATCGCTGCTATAGGAAACAATACCCCTGTCTATCTTTCGATCTCTGATCAAGAACCTTTCGCCATCTATCACGCACTTTCTTTCCTGAGGCCGTGGTAGAAATTACGAACCTCCACGTGTCAAGCGGTGATGAGAAACACTCGAGCTGAACCGCCAAGAACATCCATGATGAGGCCATCAGGCAGCAACACAATGCTACTGTGTTACGAAACAGTTCCACCCCTCTGAGCAAAATTACGGTGACACTCTGGGGGAAGGAAAACAAAGGAAAGAGGTCTGCTAAAATGAGGCGGCTTCGGGTGGTGAAGCCGCGAGCGTACCTGGTGCGGGGCGGGGGGTGGGCCTGAGCGGGGCACAATAATGGGAAGCTTGCCCCTCCGCCTTGTCAGTCGCCACTCGATCTCGTGTCGGGAATTTCGGGGTCGACATGCCCACCGGGTCTGTCGCCGCCACCGCCATCAAGTGAGAGAGAGCCGTGAGTGCATGCAATGGAAGGACGGCGAGTGGGTGTTGTGGGGAGGATGGAAGGGGTGGAGGAGGAGCCAGCGATGCCTGCCGTCACTGTCTGCACCAAACCTATAACGGGTTCTTTGTGTACCACGCTGGTGAGAACGGTGAGTCAGGAGGGTGGAAGCACCGGAAGCTGTCCTCAGACGCGATACGACAACGAAAATAGATATAAAGGACATTCTGTAAACTTCCAGTGTGTCGTAACGAGTGAAAAAACATTTTTCCAAGAATTCGGAAGCCAATCTTGTGTCAACAATGCCGGCCTATCACTCTCTCGCTTCCAATTAAAGCCTGGACGGTCTCAGGGCCTCCCACGACGGTGCGGGGTCCGCCGGGCCACTCACCTAAACGAGGGGATGGGATGCGCCTGCGCCTGGCACTGAAGGGAGAAGCTGCTGCCCGCGGCCTTGACTTTGGTGCGAGAGACATCCTCTCCAGGGAACTTTGGGCCTGACAGACCCACCGGTTCTGGTCGAGGGACAACACCAGACTTGAGTAACAGAATAACACCACAACCAGGACGCAAGGAGCCTCTGCGCTGCCTTCCCTGCCGCCCCAGCCCACTCCCGTCCCCCTCCACCCCACCCTGCCTCACACACCAACACGCAGAACAGATGAAGTAATACCGAGACGAATCTAAGAATTTCCCTTTCATACAACGTGTGTAGTTAAGGTGACAAGTGACTACTCGTAAGTGACAAAATGGGGAAGGACAGTGTGTGAGGACTGACGTCATTTACCTGAAGGAAGGAACCGGGAAGCCTTGAGCCTCGCAGAAGACAGAGAAGCTAGAGCCTTGAGCTTTGAGCTTTCCTCTCGTAAAGTCCTCAGAAGCCAGTCGCGGGGCAGAGTGACCAACAGGCTCTGGGTGGCGACAGTCACGAGGTCAGGAGGTAAGGTGAAGGTCACGCAACTCCCCTCGACAGACACACACACACACACACACACACACAGTACACACGCGCGCGCGCGCGCACGCACACACACACACACACACACACACACACACACACACACACACACACACACACACACACACACACACACACACTTTCGTGAGCCTGAATGTCACCGTATCCGCTAAATACCTCAGCACCCTCAAGTGACACGTCGCTCTTGGCATAAAGAACAACAAAAATGTGTACCCGAGTCGCTCAGACATTGTTATCTGCTTTCCCTTGGCTTACACACAGTGCTCGTTGCCCTGACTCAACCCCACTAGCTTGTCCATGAGCTGCTCAAGCGATCCTTTTTATTTTATTTATTTTTTTTACCAAAGCCTTGACAGAACAAAGTGCATACCTGAATGTAGGAGTTGGGTGTCCCTGGGCGTCACAAAATACAGAGAACCCGGTGCCTGCCTCCACCAGGGTTGTCCTGGACACGTCGTTGTTGGGAAGTTTTGGGGCAGAGTGACCCACGGGAACTAATGTGGGGCAGACGAGTGTGAAAAAGGGAGGTGCGAACCTTATATTCAAGGAGCGCCATGTGTGGTGAGGGTGAGCACCCCTCCGTGCACTGCTCCCTCCTCGCCTGACCGGCCACCTTCCCTCCCGCCACCACGACACCTCGCCAGCCGTGCCTCACGCACCGGATATTAGACACAGTTTATCCTCCACCACAAAGCCTGTATCAAAGTGGTCAAGGCAAACTAAAATAGCGAGAGCTGACACCTTGGACAGATTCATCGCCTATAATACATAACTGTGATACAAGCCGCGCCGGCAGGTGAGGTCGCTACGGCCGTTAGCAGCGGAACAGTAGAACACACACACACACACACACACACACACACACACACACACACACACACACACACACACACACACACATGCTGGTCAAGACGGAGCATTTACCTGAAGGCGGGAGATGGGTGGGCCTGTGCCTCACACAGCAGAGGGAAGCTAGTGCCCACGCGGCGGACCTGAGTCCGAGAGACATCGATGTTTGGAAATTTAGGTGTTGACAACCCGACTGGCTCTGTGAGGGTCAGGAAAGGGCTGAGCAAGGCAAAGCAATTCCAGATTCTGACATGAAGGAACAATGACTCCTGCCCGCAACACTCAATGCAAATCTTGCACATTTTGGCTCAGTCTGAGACACGATTGCAGCTACAGATCCAGACAAGACAGAGAACAAACCACTCTGAAAGCCTCACCTTGGAAGTGCCCGTTACCTGTACAGAGGAGCGAGGGAGTTACCTGAACTGTGGCGGCGGATGGGCCTGGGCGGGGCAGGAAAGTGAGATGGCAGTGGCCGCATGGAGGGACTGGCTGCGGGAGGTGTCGGCGGAAGGAAACTTGGGACTCGACAGGCCGAGGGGCTCTGGGGTGAGCGGGGCAATGAGTAACACGTAAACTAGCGTGTCACGTGGAGCCTCGAGCTCAGATGTTCCTTCCTAAATGCTAATTATTTCTGTAATTAGTGACGTGACGCGATACTAACTGTGAGACCTTACTGTCCTTACACTACATAAAAAAAAAAAAAAGAGTATAACTAAATCAAGCAAAGCCGAGGGACACAACACAGCCAAACCACAACAGTGAAGGAAAGACATTCCCAACAGAAAGCTGTAGACGAAAACCAAGCTCCCGCGACACGGTGTGCTCACAGCCACCTCTAACACACCAGCCTCAAGTGTGGATGAGGCGATGAGTGACAAATTACCTGAAGGTGGGAGTCGGGTGACCCTGAGCGCGGCAGAAAAGCGGAAAGGTGGAGTCAACCTGGCGTCCCTGTGTGCGGGAAAGGTCAGAGTCTGCCAACTTAGGCGCAGAAAGTCCTACAGGGTCTGGGGAGGAGAGGAGAGGCCATGGTGGCTTATTCAGACAGCCGGAGCGCCGCGAGGAACCTGGTAGCGTAGGAGTGAGTAGATGCCGCTCAATACAGTACTACGCCGCCGCCTCGATGGTTACATATTCAAATGAACAACTAACGTGACGAGCGACAAGACCCCGATATGCTGCACAACTTAGGGCTATCATGAATTAATCAAACTCAGAGTTCATCACAATCACCAATCACTAATCAAACGTCGCCAATCTCGCTGCTACAATCTTCCCTCAGTGAAAAAGTCAAGCAAAATAAATGTTGCCATTCCACTTTGCTGAGACACGTCACTGAGCAGCCTCGTCTTGTTGCGCTGTGGCCACATTCCTGCGGAACATTTCAGCCTGCAACAGCAGACACTGTGTCCCATCAGCGCGAGAGTCCCTTACCTTGTCTGCGGGGGCGGGCTTGCCTGTGCTGGACAGAAAAGGGAGACGCTGCGCCTCAAGGACACCACAGTGCGGGTGAGGTCATCCAAAGGTGTTTTGGGCCAGATGACCCCACAGGATCTGTTGCCCAAAAATCAAATGAGAATAAAGTGCGGCCTGAGAGCTACGAGAGAGGATCGTCAGTCCCTCCTTCCTTCCCCTAATGGGCTGCACCTCGACGCACCCTCAGTCTAACACCAACCCTTACCGTCTCGATGGTATCAACCAATGTATATTGAGCCGGGGAACAAAACACATGCAGGCAATACGTGGTTATATTTCCTTTTGATGGACAATACAAGACTCGCGTGGCACCAGCGAGTCTGGTGGCGCACATGAGATATGAAAGACAGGGTGAGGCCAGGGTGTAATTGCCTTACACCAGAGATGTACTTGGGTGGTGATATGAGCCTAATATGGGTACCACTATAAATAAAATTACTTGCACCACTAATGGGTGGAAGCTGGACACGCTTCCCATACTCTTCAAGTATACCTACAGGAGCTATAGGCCATACCATAAAAAAAAAAAAGTGAAAGAGGCTGAAAAGCTGAGGGTTGAGGGTTGAGGGGCTGAGGAGCTGCTTTGTGTAGCTGAGACGAGGAGGCGAGTCGAAGGGTCTGCACAAACAGGAGATCAGTGCGGTCTTTCATTTAATAAGTGTCACACGGCAGGAGATGACCTACCTGTACTGGGGAATGGGAAATCCCTGCGCCGGGCACAGAAGCCCGAAGCTGCTCCCAGCCTCTTTAATAGCCCGCACGATGTCCACGCTGGCCACGCGGGGGCGGGAATGACCCACGGCCTCTGGGGAAGGTTAGCGAGACTCAAGTGTTTGTTTAGCATGAGGTGATGTAAACGTTCCCCTCTACCTTCCGTGTCTTGGCTTGAGGGAAATGGTATCCCACAGTCTGTTTTGGCAACAGGACGCACAAGGCGGAGTGTCGGGTCAGGGCCGCCGCGCTGCCTAGGATAGCACCAACTCCACTCCACACTGTATGGTACCTTATGTGGCACACAACTACGCCCTGCCTCCAGGCGAGGCGTTAACAGCCTTTCATGGCGGCAGCGGGTGGCACGGCGTAGCCGCGCGCCGCACCTGTCACCGGCATCAAATAGCGCTCCGGACCTAACCATGTGCACGATGCAGACGAGAAGCGCCTGTTTGGTGTACGCCACTCTGAGGCACGCACATTACACACGGTCCGCCGCCGCCACACCTTCCTATAGCGTTACCTGAACTGTGGGACTGGATGGCCTTGAGAGACACAGAAGAGCGAGAGGCTGGAGCCCTGCGGGTGTGACGTGCGGATAAGGTCTTGGCTAGGAACTTTCGGGCCGGAGAAGGCAACAGGCTCTGCAGAAGAACACGAATCCTCAGTCCTCATTCTCCAGCATCAACCCAACTCTCCCCAACCAACTCCACCCCGACCAGGCTAGCCCAGCACCACCTCCACCCCTGCAGCATCGTCTCCAATACCTCTAAATCACCACCGCCAGTAACTTCGATTTGTTCCCGCAAGAAAAGAGCGCGCGTCTGGTCTGGTCGGGTACAGCCTTCACTACGAGGCACTACACGAGGCGCGCCGGCCAACAACCTCATGATATACAACGGCAGATGTCGAACCCATAAAATATCCCGCTTTATCGATATGCTGGACCACCTGATGCAGCTGTAATACAGTGGGACGGCCAGGAGGAGGAGGAGGAGGAGGAGGAGGAGGAGGAGGAGGAGGAAAGAAAAGATCTGATACGTGTAAGGATGAGGTGTGTGTTATTTTCCCTGCCACGTCCTCGCCTCGCTGACTTGAGACGTGTCCAGTGTGTGTGTCAGTGTACTGGCTCCTCCTCACTCACACAGGCGCCGCCGCAGCGCTGATAAGCGCGTCCTTATCTCGACAGTCTTACCCTCATTCCGGTCATACAAATATTATATATCCACAATGAACAGTTCTGACCCGCCGCTCGTAGAGGTTTGAATATCTAATGAGGGATTCTTGACTCTAAACTGAATTATATGAATCTTAAGTAGATGAGTAATTTATGCAGCCTCCGTGCGTCAGCCGTCACCAGCGAGTGGCGGCAGGCGTGGCTCAGGGGCAGGAACGGCTGCACCACTACGCTCAAATCACCCACGCCCGCACGCCCATACGCCCCACCCGGGAGTAACGAGACTGGTTGCCTTCCTCGGCGCTCCAGGAGGGCTACCTATCGCCGCGGAAGTTGAAGACTACCTGTACGCTGGAGGGGGGGAGCTCTGGGCCTGGCAGAAGATGGCGAAGCTGGAGCCGGATCGTCTGATGGAGCGAACCACGTCCTCGCTCACAAACTTGGGTGCCGCCAGCCCCACTGGTTCTAGGGGGGAAAGGGTGTGGCCGTCAAGATGTGGTGGTGGTGGTGGTGGTGGTGGTGGTGGTGGAGCACACGGTGGTGTGTCACGTGTTGTGATGGCTTACGGTAACACTCGCCGTGAACAAAGGAACTCCATGAAGAGAAGATTTTTGGACGCTCGCACTAACTTCACTAAATACTACAAAGACCCTAATGGTGATCATACAATTCCCGCCCTCTGACGTGGAGGCAAAAGCAGTAACCAGATCAGATTAAGCTACAGCCGCATCCTTCCGCACAACAGACACTTGGCGCCGGAGAGGGGGTGAAGGCGCCGCCAGGGGCATGTGCCCGCCCCCCAAGGCCCACCCGGCGCTGCTCACAGCCTGCCACATAAAAGCAACTCGACAAATCTTATTGTGGCGGCGGCGGCGACTCATCTCGTGGTCCCTCGCCACCTGCCGCCGCGGACCAAGCTTTATGAGCACTGGCGAAACTTTCAGCATTCCTGACTCAGCATTCCTCTTTCGCCTTGCCGGAAAAAACAGCAAAGGGAACACTTTTCTGCTATAATCTCCTCTCATATGAGAAAATACAGCTAATTCATCGCAAGGGATCCGCCCGGCATAGACCTTCTGGTCGCACCACTCAGGTGAGTCTGCAGACAACACTCCCGATCTCCGCAGCGCGAACACCGCAAGTTCCTTCACCGGAATTTTCCACCAACACCCCCCCGCTCCAGACGCCTCCACCACACCCACAACCTGACCTGCTGTTAGTGCTGCACTCATCACCCTCGCTACACCTGAAGTGTCACTAAGAGGCGGCCGCACAAACTCTACTCGCGTTCAGCTAGCCGATTATAAAGAGAAAGAACCACCACCAAGACGAGAAGCATGAGAGTGTAGCAGCGGTATACCTAAAGCTGGGTGCCGGGTTGGCCTGCGCCTGGCAAAGAAGGGTGTAGTCCTCCCCGACGTCCACGCTGACGGTGTGGATCTTATCGTCAGAGGGAAGACGCGGCGCCGAGCTGCCTATGGAGTCTGTGGGGCGGCGGCACGGGGGCGGTGGTTGAGAGATAAATAAGTGAGGGAACAACATGGGTTAAAGGAAAGAGGGAGTGCGGGTGACGTGCGAGGAGTGAGCGACAAAAAGGTTGAGGAGGAGGAGGAGGAGGAGGAGGAGGAGGAGGAGGAGGAGGAGGAGGAGGAGGAGGAGGAGGAGGAGGAGGAGGAGGAGGAGGAGGAGGAGGAGGAGGAGAACGAGGAGAATGAGGAGCAAGAGGAGGAAGAGGAGGAGGAGGAGGAGGAGAAGAAAAAGAATAAAGAAAAAGAAAAGAAGAAGAAGAAGAAGAAGAAGAAGAAGAAGAAGAAGAAGAAGAAGAAGAAGAAGAAGAAGAAGAAGAAGAAGAAGAAGAAGAAGAAGAAGAAGAAGAAGAAGAAAAAGACATGACAAGACAAGAAAACACATGAGAAATCAATAGAAAAGAAGAGAAGTACTGTGTGTGTGTGTGTGTGTGTGTGTGTGTGTGTGTGTGTGTGTGTGTGTGTGTGTGTGTGTGTGTGTGTGTGTGTGTGTGTGTGTGTGTGTGTGTGTGTGTGTGAAAAGAATACATGCACAAAGAAAATGAAGACGCTACTGCCGGCCACCATAACAACATATCATACACACACACACACACAAGGCGGCTTTCATCTCCTTCCTGCTGGGTTGCTGTAGGGTACCCGACACCTCTTTCTACCACCACCACCACCACCACCACCACCACCACCACCACCACCTCCTCCACTACCTCCACCTCCACCGCTCCACCATAAGCAACGTGCAAAATCAATGGAGCAGTGACACAGCGCCCAGACGATCACGAGGGACGAGCGTGGAGGGGCGAGCAAGGAAAGCATGGCGAAAACGAGGAGCCAAGGAGGAGCAATGAGGGTGCGGTCGCTACTCCTGGCGGACGTACCCAAAGAGCGGGGGCGGGTGTCCCTGCGCCGGGCAGAAGAGGGAGATGGTTGAGCCTGCCGACTCCTGTACTATGTCTCCTTTTTCCCGGCGGGGGAGGTGCGGCTGGCTGCTCCCTACGGGGTCTGAGGGGCGGGGAGGGGCAGGAGGAGAAGGAGGTGGAGGGGGAAGTCCAGGAGGAGAAGGAGGAGGTGGAGGGAGAAGGCCAGGAGGAGGAGGAAGAGGTAGTGGTGGAAGGCCGGGATGAAGTGAGAGGGATACAAAGAGGGGGAAAGAGGAGAAAGGAGATAAGGGCAAGAGGAAAGGGGACAATTACGTCATATTTCACATCTCCCATCGTGTTCCCGGCCTCCCCTCCCTCTTCGCCACCCCCTCCGCCTCCACCACTGCGCTCCGGACCTGGTGCCGGGATCAGAACGGCTTGTTTCTGCCCTAAACCTACGAGTACATTTTCCCGGCCTGCACACGCCGGAGGAAACTCGCAACTTTAGTAGTCTAAACACCGCTCCTCTTCCTCCTCCTCCTCCTGCTGCTACTGCTCCTCGCCTCCACGCCGCGATAGGTTGTGGTGCACTTAATGATATTTTACGTCCTCCAGGTAAAGGTAATTCCTCCTTATCAATAACTTACGAGCCAACACTTAGGAGAGGAGTGTGGCTGCTGCGTGGGCGATGGAGGAGGTGTGGAGGTGAAGTGTGGGGAGAGGGAAGGGGAAAAGCGGTGGGAGAGGAAGGAGAGTAAGGGGAGAGGCGATGAGGTGCGGCGTGGTGTGACTGACCTTGTCGCGGGCGGCGGGTTTGCCTGAGCCTGGCAGAAGAGGGCGAAGGAGGAGCCGCCCCTCTGGGTCAACATGGATCCCGTCTCCTTGGTAGGCAGCCGTGGCCCCGTCAGACCAATCGCCTCTGTCGCCACAACGCCCCATCAACACCACGCCACCATTCCAGCCCCACCCCTCGTCCTCCCTCTCCACCTCCCTCCCTCGACCCCGCCGCCGCTCGGCCAGTCCACTTTAGGTTGGGAGCGATTTTATCATCCGCAGTTTTATTTATGGGTAAGAGTGGCTCTGTATTGTATGTTTTAAGCAATATTAATCGGGGAGTGTTATCAATATACACTTTTGAACCATAGTTTACTGTAAAAAAGGCGATTTCCCGGCGGTGGCAAAGTGGCAGCTGTGAATTAATTAAATACAGTTTGTCAGCCATATTTCTCGCGCTACAAAGGACAAGATAGTGGCTGCGCTACCATAACGAGACTCCGGCACTACCTGGTGGCTGGAGGCGGCGCGGCCTGAGCCTCGCACAGCAGTGTGGTGGCCAGCCCGCTCTCCACCTCGAAGTTTTGGGCTTTGTTTCTGGAGGGCAGCCGCGGCCTCGAGAGTGCCAGCGCCTCTGCAAGCAACACTTAGCTGTTGTTGCGCGCCCAGCTATTCCCGACCTGAGGAATGTGGTGCCCCTGAGCCCCGCTCCAGAACTATATGAAGTCTTCCCATCTGCTCAGACAGACATAAGCTAAGTGGTCATGATCCCATAACGTGATGGTGGCCTCTCCACTGACCTGTCCCTCCCCGCACTCAAGGCAGGCCCGGCAACACCCCCCCCCAGTCTCCCAGTACCTGAAGGTGGGCGGAGGGTAAGCTTGGGCCTGGCAGGGCAAAGTGGTGGGGCTCCCCGACGCCACGAGGAAGGTGTGAGAGCGGTCACGGGAAGGAAGCCGCGGTGCGCTACTGCCCGCAGCACCTGAAACATGCGCACCCTCACCCTCACACGTCATCCCTCATCCCTCTCCTCCCCTCCCTCACCACCTTGCACTAGTCTAGAGGGAAACTATGTATACCACCCTGGCGCGTCACAGGCCTAATTAAGAAGACTTTTGTACCCAAAACACACACACACACACACACACACACACACACACACACACACACACACACACACACACACACACACACACACACACAGTTTCAGGCTACCAGGGAGATAGTCCACTCAAGGAATGGAACAAGGACAGCTGTGCCTCCCCTCCACAGAGCCCAGTGAGTGGGAGGGGAGGGCGTGAAGAGGGACGCGCCACAGTGATAAACCAAAGAGCAACACTTACCTTCGCCGCCCACAGGTGTCCGGGAGACGAGGACTGACCGACCGTCAATGCTACTTGTGACTCAGAAAAACATATCAGTATTTATGACGTGATTGTGTGTGTGTGTGTATGTATGTGCGTACGTGTGTACGTACGTCAAGCAGAACCTACAGCTACACGCTACCGTTTCCCATCCTCCTACCTCCCTTCCTCCTTCCCTCACTCTCTATGTCAAGATTGTGCTAAAAACTCCAACGCGTTAGTCCGAGCGGTGAACGCCTCGCTGTGTCCCGCGCAGCCCTCGACCCGCGGCCCAACACTACTACACCCTCACAGGCAGAGGCAAGGCAAGGACAGTGTGGCTCTTACACTCGGCATCAGACCAGTGGCGGCAGAAAGAACTTTTGACAACAGCAAGTGACAGCAGCGGCTCAGTCAACAGGCCGTGATGAAGTTAACTTATTTACAATTGGATTTTGATATGCAATGTAAAGCCAATTGGTTGATTTGACTACGTGTGATTTAGCTTGAGCGAGACGGCAGGGGTACCCTATCCCAACATTCAGGCTCCTTGTTCACCCGGCGGCAACCCCAGACACACGCCGCGGCGGAAGGTGACATTTACCTCACTGGCTCACTGGCTCTGTTCACCTCAGCACCTCCGCCGCGCTCGAGTCTTTCCAAGGTTGTCGCCGGTTTCACTTAAATCTATTCATATATTTCATTTTATATTTCACTGTGCATGCATGAATGACCTCTCTCTTTGCTTACGTTACGTTAATTATTTTGGTACAAATACTCAAGGTCATTATATATTTGTCATTAAGAAACAATACTAAAATTAAGTTATAATCTACCCTTCCCATTCCTAGCTTTCTACTTCCTGTATTCGCTAACTCTCCTCTCTCTTTACACCATACCTCTTCTCCTCCCCTCCCTCCCTCTCCCCCCGTCCCTACAGCACCAACAAATCTCCCAACTCCTCTTTTTCACCTCCCACTAACCCCCTATTATCCTCCACTAACCTTTATTATTCCTCCCACACCTCCTTCCCTTGCTATGCCTACCTACCCACTCCCCTAACCGCTTCCCATCCACCCGCCACCCTCCCAGCACCTCAGCGTCACACCTCCCTCCATACATTAGCCAGCACTTACTCGCCCCGCCCCAGGCCCTCCCCAGCCCCGCCCTCTTCATTTATTCAGGGTGAACTTAAGCCTGATTGAGAGGACGAGGGGTGAGTAGAACGCGGCGACACCTGCTCATGAGTTTGGCATTATATACGAAACTTGCTCAGGGTGGAACAGAAAACGAAGCTCAGAGGAGTGACATGACGTAGAAGTTTTTGTGTGTTGAGTGTCTGGTGTTTTTTTTTTTTTTTTCATTATTCGTATTTATTTATTTTCGATCTGTTTGTTTTATGTAATGGTGTTTGTTTCGGTTTGTTTATCATGACTCATCATGGCTAAGTAAACAAGTGTGTGTAATTCAACTTCTATTTTGTATGTGTTTCTTTTTTCTTTATTCATATTTATTATTTTCTTTCTTTTTAATTACCCTCTCTCTCTCTCTCTCTCTCTCTCTCTCTCTCTCTCTCTCTCTCTCTCTCTCTCTCTCTCTCATAACCCACCTCTCTTTTCTTTTCCTTGACTTTAACTGGCTCATTCTGTCTCTCTCTCTCTCTTTTTCTCTTATCTCTTTCCTTCTCCTCTACACTCTCATTCCTTACTAATTACATCCACTAATCTCTTACTCTTTTCTTTCTTTCATTCCTTTCATTTCGTTATATCTTTATCGCCTTTCTTTATCTCATTAACTTTTTACATATCTACTTTATCATTATCAGTCATTCCACTGTTTCTTCTTACATTCCTTCCATCTCCCTTTCCGCTGCCTCTCCCATCCCCTCTCTCTTTCATATTCCTCCCATTTTTCTCCCTAATATCCCGTAACCTGCCTCATATCCTCCCCATTCTTCTCCTTCCAAACTCTCTCCATCCATATTAAGTCTTTCCTGATCCCTTGTTCATCCCATTTTTTCCCTTTCTTTCCTTTCTCTCAGGTTTAGTCTTGTCTCTCTTTTTATTCCATACCTTCTTTATTCTTCTGTTTGTTTCTTCTGTTCTTATAGACCTTCGAGGATTTTTTTTTTTTTTATCCTGCTACTGTTTTTTTTGTTTTGTTTTTCTTCGTCTTTCTTTCTTTTTCTGTTCCCTCCGATCTATTCCATTCTTACTTATCTCTCCTATCTCAGTGATCCTTTTATAGACCTCCTATTTTCCTCCTTTTCATCCTCTTCTCCTATTCCTTCTACCCATCCTATTTCTGCCCTTTCTACCCATACAACCTCTATTCTAACACATCCAATTCTTAAACTCATCTTTTCCCTTCCCCTAACACTTTTTTGCATGTTTCTATCCCCTATCTTCTTCAATCCTTCCTATTCATTCCTTCCATGTTTCTAGACACCCATTCTAATCTAAACGCTTTCCTAAAATTTCCTATCCTGTCTGTTCCTACCCTTCCTTTTGCGTCCCCGTCAGAGGCTCGCGGGACCTACCGGAGATAACAAGACGTCCAGCAGTGGCAGAGAGGCGGGTCTCCTGGGTGAGGCGGTGAACGGTGCGGCATTTGTAGCTCTTGAAGCCGTCCTCGGAGCTAACGGAGCGGATGTGCAGCTCGCCAGAGGGAAGCACCAGGTATTTGCCATCTACAGGGGCGACACACAGGCGGAGATTAGAAAGTGGTCAATAGCACGCTGATACGGAGACCCAGACACGGAGATGAGTGTGCTGGAGGGTCTGCATATCAGCTCTGACGGGACTTGTGGTACTGACTCGCCCTTGGGTCTTGTGTGACGGGGCAGGCTGGCTCACTCTCTCTCTCTCTCTCTCTTCCTGTATTCTATTCTCATGTGATGGTTTGTTGTGGCTGTTTCAAGATTTATTCTGAATTTGTTTGTTGAAGGTTAATATTTTTATGTAAAATTAATTTGTGTTAATTTAAAGCTATTTTAGTAATGTGAATTATGTGTGTTTGTAAATAATATGGAAAAAAGATGGCTTCACTTCTACATTTTTCTGTTCCTGTAAGTTGATGAATTGTTATGCCAACATTTACTGATTCTTGTCTGACTTTAAGATTAATTTCAGTATTAGTTTTGAGATTACTGGTGTTGAAAATTTACTTTAAATGATATTTTTAACCTTTCACGGAACCAATATTTAAATCATTAGCAATTAAATCATTACAGCCTTTAAGAATTCAGAGTGAGCCAAGCACCGCCCACCGCAGCACTAAGCCACGCCCCGCCAGGTCCAGGGGAGAGGCAGCGCCCGCCACACACAAACAAATAGACACCCACACACCACACATCCACCTTCCAGCACAAATACAAAAAAGGGAACCTTGTGAGATGTGAGTCTTAATGAGCCCCGGGACGCGTGCAAACCCTTCCCTCCGCCCCCCTCCTGCTGGTCCCGCCCACTCTGCCTCCCACCGCCTCCCAGCCCCGCCCACGTCGTCCTTCATACTCCGCCCACATCCGTCTTGGTGTAGGCAGGCCAGGAGGCTTTAGGAGGCTGGGGCAGACGAGCATGGCAGGGAGGCACACCACTGAACCGTGACAAAAAGTTAAGCTGGATGTGTGGTGAGAAAAAGACAACGTAAGCTTAAAGTAAGATGTACATATGTGTGTTCTGAGGGAAGTGTTAGCCCAGCTGAGTCACTGAGGGCCACCACATTACTGACGAGGGGACTGTTGGTGTCACGTTGCTACTCCAGACTGTACTGAGGAAATTGGAAGGGAGGGTAGTGTTGTGGAGCAACGGCCCAGTCCATGACTCAGCATGGCTACACACTCACCCACAGCCTTAGATCTACACTCATAACATTCACATTCAACAGCAAGAGTAATCAATGGAAGTCACTTTACGATATTTGACTCTTACTTTACTTTGTCACCAGATCTGGATAAAAACATGAATCTTGTTCAGTTAATTTACTTTCTTGCAAAAAGTGAGTGATTATTAAATATTCAATTCAACTACAAGCAACATCAATTTTCTTCATTATAAAGTCTAAAAACAATTTACTGCATTTCAACTTCTTCAATATGAAAATCTCCAAATAATTAACAAAACTATTATCTTATTCCTAGCAACATGCAGCATTTAAATAAATAGACCCAGCCTCCACTCAAAGCACAGCATACTTATTCTAGGAGCAGACATAAGTAGTAGTTAGACAAGAGAACGCCGCCGCTGGCCAGACAGAGGCCGGACAGGTGGGCAGCAGGTGAGGTGATAATGAGGCGGCAGGAGACACTGGCGTGGACGGATGCCGTTTGTTATTCAGGGCTAAATTCAGCGATGACCCGAGGCTGCCGCAGGGCGCCAGTGTCTCCTCGCCGCCACAAGGAAGTGATTAGTAACGAGTGTGGAGCTTGCAGGGTCAGCGGGGGTGGTGCTCTCTCGTTTCGGTGCTGCGTCGCTGCTGCTCCCCCGCCGACCCGCACTGCACCCCACAATGGTAGTACAAGGGGGGAAGGTGAAGCAGTGGCACAAGATAATGGTAACACACAGGTAAGAACACCCCCAAGCAGGCCCGCCGGGGAGGGGAGAGAGGTGAGGCATGGATCGGTAATGACGTCACCAGCTTCCCGCCACACCACTTCCGCCAGCCACACTTGCCCCCCTCCCCCCTCCCCCCCACCATCACCGGCCAGGACTTGTTTGAGACTGGAGAATCAGGAAACACAATGGCAAAACAGTCCGCAGGAGTCAAGGGAAGTGTGACCCTGAGTCTGGCCATGACACGCCAGCAAAGCCATAAAGGTGACACACGTGGCGGTGCAGACACACAGGGCAACGCAACAAGCTTATCACAATAAGGTAGTGAGCCGCCGCCCACACATCCTGGGGGCGGGCAGCATCTGGGCATCCTTCACCTGCAGGGAACAAAGGGCATATCCTCGGGTGCATTCTTCCCTTCCCTTACTGTACCACACACACTCAGAGCTGCCAGCCTTAGTGCCTCGAGACACCAGTGCTTGGCCAGGAGGGAAGAGAAGGAAGAAGAGGATGAGGAGGAAGGCAGCAGCAGAAGGGGTACCGTAGTCGCGCGAGGGATAGTAGGCCATGCTGTCGTCGGTGATCCAGGCCTGCACGGTGACGAAGTCGGCGACGAAGGATGGGATGGAGCACTTGAGGATGGCCGCGTTGCCCCGGATGACAAACTCGTCGCTGACTCGCGTCTCGTACGGCTGAGCCACCACTGTAACACCGGCCGCGATCTCGTCAGCGCCTGCACGCCCCACACCAGCATGCCTCGCCCTACACCTATACCATGCACACGCCAGCGAGATGCCCCGGGGTGAGTGAGGGAGTGATGCGGTGAGAGGTGAGTGGTGATGACGCCGAGTGTGGAAATGAGGGAGAGTAATGGCGCTCCACGACGATTACTTCGACGACTATCGGTGACAGACAGACAGAGAGAGAGAGAGAGAGAGAGAGAGAGAGAGAGAGAGAGAGAGAGAGAGAGAGAGAGAGAGAGACCAGAAAAGTACCAACGATCATAAAATTGCCTTCCTTCCCTCTAAAGAAATTGCATTCCTCTGGAGGGGAAACAATACGCTTAATTACAAGCCGCTGAGCCCCTCAAGAGGAATTCTCCATTAGTGGGTTTCTGCAGCAAATTAACTCCCTGCTTGGCGGCGTCTGTATCTCACCACCTCCGCGCCGCAACTCACCTACACCTGCACACCTTAATGCCTCTCTTACGGAAAGGTCGCGAGTCGTAACACCGTCGCTAGCACTTTCTTCCTTCACCGGGGTAGTGTTATTTTCTTCACCGCGCCGCCTGTCTCCCAGTAACTCCCAGTAGGTCCCAGAAACACGCAAATATCGCCAGGAATTATGGACAATCACGTAAATAAAGGAAAAAGCGGGAGACGTAACTTGTGCTTTTTACGAGTACAGCTTGCAGGAAATGCTGGCGGTGACGGAGCTGAGGGGCGTCGCGTTAAGCCTTCCTGCGCCTTTGGGAGGAGGAGGAGAAAGAAGAAGAGGAGGAGGAGGAGGAAGGGAGGGATGATAGCCGCGTCAGCAATTTCGTGAAGGCAGAAGAAAGGGAAGGAAGGAAGGAAAGAAAGCGTCAGCAGTTTGAAGAGTGGAGGAAGGAGAGAGAGAGAGATTTTACCATACTGCCGGCCCGAGTAGTACTGGCGCCCCTCGGAGTCCGCCCACGCCTGTACACTGACGAAGTCGGCGACGAAGGAAGGAATCATACACTTGAAGATGGCCGAGTTCCCCGCTAGAACGTCCTCGTCGATCACCCGCGTCACGTACTTCTGTGCCACCACTACGAACAACACCACAACACCACTTATACACCTCTCAACACTACAACACCACACCCATACACCTCTCTTAACACCACACCACTACTATGAATGACAATACAACACCACTTATACACCTCTCAACACCACAACACCACACTCATACACCTCTTAACACCGCAACACCACTATGAATGACATCACACACACCTTTTAAAACACCACACATGACCACCATATTCTTACAGCTCTAAACATCACATACTTTCACAACACCACTACAAACAACACCACTCCTCATTATATTTATGGACAGTACCATATAATGTCACTCTATACCACCTCGCAACACCATACATGCTAAATACGTCTCATAGCAACACCACACTTGATTTGCGACACTAGACAACACCAAACCAGCTTCTCTGCACTGACTGACAACACCAGATTTATTAATACACTCTGACAACATCACCTAAATTAACTTCCACTTCATCAACACCACTAATACTTTCTACCACACTCAACACAATACCACAATAGTAATCAAAGAGTTTCATCCACCACCACCACCAGAACTATCAACACCATTAACACCACTATAGTCTCTTGCTTCCTCAGAATATGAAAAATTATACTCTTGGATACCACCACCACCACCACCACTACCACTACCACCACCATCACCACCACCAATATCAACACCAACTGACATTCTCACAAAACTCCTCCAAAGTAAATGAAACACCTTCGACAACACCACCTCCTCTCTTGGAACACTTCAAACTCCTCCACTCACACACACACACACACACACACACACACACACACACACACACACACACACACACACTACAAGGTACAACTCCTCAGAAAAAAAAGGAAAGAGGATGAACAAGATAAATTCAATTCCTTTTCTTTCCTCGAGGTAACAACTGCCAAACTTTATAAAACTCCTCACGCCTCCACGGAATATTTTAAAGCGATATTTCTTTTTCTCACTGTTTTCAAGGGATCCTCTCTCTCTCTCTCTCTCTCTCTCTCTCTCTCTCTCTCTCTCACGACACTCCCTCTTCATAACACCCACGCCAAACAGTAAACACCAAACAACACCAACACGGCCATACCTACACCAACACACCCACTCTCTATCTCACGACACTCCCTCTTCATAACACCCACGCCAAACAGCAAACACCAAATGACACCAACACGCCCATACCTACACCATCACACCCACCCACCCACCCACACAGAACCAGCAGCAACACACACCAAGAACAAGAACCCGTGTCTACAAAACATTCCTCTCTGTCATACCGTGTAGCTACAATGAAACCTCACTTTACGAGCCCCAAAATGGCACGACCCGCGCTGTGACAGGAGTGGTAATATGTGTGTGTGTGTGTGTGTGTGTGTGTGTGTGTGTGTGTGTGTGTGTGTGTGTGTGTGTGTGTGTGGAGACATTATCGACTTGGTACTTGAGTCTCGCTTGTGGAGGGCGTGTGAGAGAGGGGAAGGAAGAAAAGAAAGCAGTGTTGAGAGGACGAACGAGAGAGAGAGAGAGAGAGAGAGAGAGAGAGAGAGAGAGAGAGAGAGAGAGAGAGAGAGAGAGAGAGAGAGAGAGAGAGAGAGAGAGAGAGAGAGAGAGAGAGAGAGAGAGAGAGAGAGAGAGAGAGAGAGAGAGAGAGAGAGAAGATCCTTAAGAGGATCATTTTTAGTCTGAAAATCGTGACGCTACCGAGATCCAACCAGAGGAGGAGGAGGAGGAGGAGGAGGAGGAGGAGGAGGAGGAGGAGGAGGAGGAGGAGGAGGAGGACTAGCATACAGAGAACGATTTACCTCCACATAAATCTAACGGAAAAACACAAACCGCCGTCGTGGGTGTGATCAGCGTGAGACAACACAGACTTAGCAACACAAAGTGGAGGCGGCAGAGGCGGCAGAGGGAAGCAGGGACGGCAGGGGAGCAGAAGGGAAACGGAGGACGAAAAGAGGAGAGGGGGCAGCTTTGGGGGAGCGAGGTCTTACAGCACTAATGAATGCTAATGAGATAACGAGAGCGGAGAACACGAAGCGAAGGAGAAGACCATGGAAAATATGGACAAAAAAGAGAAAAGGTTATAGAGAGAGAGAGAGAGAGAGAGAGAGAGAGAGAGAGAGAGAGAGAGAGAGAGAGAGTGTAGGAAGCCACGCAAGGGAGATAAGGATATTGCAGTAATCCATTCCAGCCGCGGCTCGAGGTGTGCTCTGCGTGATGTCAATGACTGCCAGGCGAAACCTGAGAACCTGCAAGGGAATCACGCACGTAAGACTCCCGCTGCGCTACTAAGAGGAAGAGGAAGAGAGAGAAAGGAGTACGGAAAAGATGCATGGGAGGAAACTCTACATACTCAAAAACGCTCGGCTCTCTCTCATCACTATTTTCCAAGGCCACAGAGAAGATACGCCAGGCTCTCAAGAGTGTTTATCGTGTTAGTGATATAGAACCCTAGAAACACTCTTAAGGAACCGTGGCACTTCAACTATAGCCTTCTGAAAGCAGTGACGTGCAGTGAAGAAGTGTTTCAGAATGTTCATAAGAGCCAAGCTGGGTTAAAGAAAGGAAGGACAGAAAAAAAGAACATTAATTTTGTACTCTTTCCGTATCCCTTTCCTCCTCCTCCTCCTCCTAAATGCGAGTTACCGTAGCTATCAGAGGCCACATAGGTCTTCCCCTCCAGGTCCTCCCACGACTGCACGCTCACGAAGTCCGCCACGAAGGAGGGGATGACGCACTTAAGAATGGCGGAGTTGCCCATAAGAACGCTCTCGTCCCACACTTGCGTCACGTACTTCTGAGCCACCACTAGATTGCAGCGCAGGGGAGAGAGGCACGGCTACTCAGGAGGCAACCACTATCAGCCACACCCATCCACCTGGCCACACACACACACACACACACACACACACACACACACACACACACACACACACACAACGCCGCTCTATGACTCGTATTTTCAAACGCTTTATCTTTTTTTTTTTAATCAGGACTAATTTTCAGATCCCAGAGATGATTAACCCTTTCATCATTGCTGTTGTTTTCCCTCAATTGTTAAACTATCAATTGAATCATAAAAAATCCTCGAAAAACCGCAATTATTTCATACCAGCACCATGAAAAGACCACAAAGAGACACGGAATGTAAGAATCAACGTAAAAATGGCAAACGGCTCTGAAATCCGAAAAAAAAGTGGCTTGACGGAGAAAAAATACAGCAAAGTACTTGATCCACGCTGGAGAGACACCCTGCCGATGCCACACTCGTTCTTCGCGGCTGATGGGAGGCTGGGCAGTGGGAATGAGAAATACACACGAGAGGGGGCGCCGCGCAGGGCAAGAAACCACCCTCAGAAGCGATATTAGTTGCAGGAATGGCGTAATAAACAAGACACAACGGCAAGGTAGCGGAAAAGAAAACGGAGCAACGGTGGTCGGTGGTATCTGGCGGAAGATTTGGCTACTTTCTTTGTTTCTTAGTGTACTGTTAGGAGGAGGAGGAGGAGGAGGAGGAGGAGGAGGAGGAGGAGGAGGAGGAGGAGGAGGAGGAGGAGGAGGAGGAGGAGGAGGAGGAGAAGAGTAAGAAGAGGAGAAAGAGGAGGAAAATGGGAAGAGGAGGAAAAGAGGAGAGGACGAAAAGAAGAAAAAAAGGAGATGAAGGAGAAAAAAAAAAAGAGAAGTACAGTTTGCTATCTCTACCTCTCCTACGATCAGAAGACACAACTATTCTTAAATTAACACACACACACACACACACACACACACACACACACACACACACACACACACACACACACCAATCAAAACTCGCAACACACACAACACGCACGCAACACAAGGAACAATACCGGACAAGAAGCCACAAGAATAATTAAGGCACCGATGAATCAACAAACAACACCGTCACATTCACACGAGGCTCGCAAGTCCAACAGAAAACGGGATGAGGGAAGAGCACGCTGAAATGACAATGTTCCGCATTCATCAATACTTTGCTCTCTCACTACGACAATTTTCAAAGGCCACAGAAATAATTACCGGGATTTTCAAGAGTGTTTCTACGGTTAATAATGTAGAAATCTGGTTACTCTGTCTCTAGAAGCGTTAAAACACCCAAAAAATCTCGTGTAAATTTAAATAAAGGCTTTTGAAATAATGGTGGTGAAGCGTGGAGATGTCTCAGAATACGAGCCTGGCAAGTTATTATTATCCACTGTAATCTGGAAGGGTGCTTGTGTAATTCGAGTCCTGAAGACGCAGAAGAGCAGGTGAATGGTAATACAAGAGTGGAGGGGCAAGAAATGGACGGTGCAGACTGGAGTGGATGGGTGTCGATGGTTGTGGATGATAGGATAGGATGGGTTATTTCTGGTAGTGTGGAGGGAGTGGACACAGGAGAAAAAGTGGACGTGTAATTTGGATATCAGGTTTAATGCTAATGGATTATTGGTGATTATTGAAGATGATGTGGATGAATATGACAATAGACAAATAGACAGACAGAGAGAGAGAGGCAGATAGATAAACAGAACCATACTGAAAGACATGATTAAGATAGATGAACAGAATAGACGTAAGAACAACAGACAAACAAACACAAACACCAACATACCGACAAAGGAACACTACACTACACTACACACACACACACACACACACACACACACACACACACACACACACACACACACAGACGCACAGATAAACTCGCAGATCGATGGATGAAGAGATTAACAGATGGAAATCAAACTGCAATCAGACGAGATCTAAACACGCCATTAATTACAAGCATCAAAGCTACAATACTGGCGGCGTTCACTGCACAGACGCACGCTAACCTGCCGGGAGGGTGAGGACGCGAAACGGTGAGGAATGGGACGCGAACCAGTGGCTACGTGTACGAGCTAGCCCATTACCACTGCATTCCCATTCCAGTTCCCATTCCCACCAACGAAGGAAAATAGTGGAGATGGGAAGTGTAATGACAAGTTATTCGTTTTTTTCTTTTTCTTCTTTGTATTTAATTTATTTATCTATTTCTTTTTGAGTGGAGTGTCTTGCAGCATCTATTCTCAGTATTTTACAAAGAATGAACAAATAAATACAAAACTAAAGAGGAAAACATATACAAACACTAAATACAAATAAGCCATTACAATTTCCTAACCCACCAACTCAAACAACTTTTTATACCAACCCAACCCTCCACAAAAAAAAAGAATAAAAATAAATAAATAAATAAAATAAATAGATAAGATGAATAAATAAAAAGATAAAAATACAAAACTTGATAATTCCCTGAAGAAGAAGAAGAAGCTTAAGAAGAAGAAGAAGAAGAAAGAAGAAGAAGAAGAAAAATATGACTTCACACTCCCACTCTTAACCCAAATACCACAACCCATCAATACAACCCTTCCAGCAACACCCAGTAATGACGCCACCTCCTTCAAACACATCAAGGCGGCGGAGAGGCAAAGATAAGTAAGTGAGACATCCGCTACTCCCTTCGTCTGCAGCTCGTCACTTGAAGGTCACTGTTGAGAGGACGTAAGGAAATGAGAGAGAGAAAGAGAAAGAGAAGTGTATTAGTGTGCTATTCATGGTATCCTCTTCATCACTGAGAACCTGAAAGAAACCAAGAATCATCCATCTCTAAGCCACAGTGGATGCGTGACAGGGCGACAGAACGAAGGTGGCCGTGGATTGAGGGAGGCGGTGAGTGAAGAAACCTAGAAGTAAGTTAAAGCGAAATGCCATGTCAGAGAGAGAGAGAGAGAGAGAGAGAGAGAGAGAGAGAGAGAGAGAGAGAGAGACGCCATCTAAGCATACCAAAGCGATCGGCAGCTACATAAGAGTGGCCCTCCATGTCCTCCCACGCCTGCACGCTCACGAAGTCCGCCACGAAGGAAGGGATGACACACTTGAATATAGCTGAGTTTCCCCTTAAAACGCTCTCATCCAGAACTTGAGTGAGGTATTCCTGGTACACCACTGGGGGAGGAATGGAGGGAGGGGGAATGAGGGGCAGAGAAGGGAGGAATGGTGGGAGGGAATGAGGCGAATGATTAAGAGCATGAGTGAGCACGGGAGGAGGATGAAGGGAAGGAATTTAGGTGACGTTTCGCCAATCCCGCCTCGCCAGTCGTCCGCCACCCCACCCCCCTCATCATCACCTCCTTCGCCATCACACACACGCGCCCACGAAAATTAAGGCGATGCGAGTCGCGAAATCACCGCTGGAGAAGACCGGCCGACCGACAGACACACGAAAAAAACGGAAAAAATGGCTGGCTGGTTAATGGCGACGAAGAGAGAGAGAGAGAGAGAGAGAGAGAGAGAGAGAGAGAGAGAGAGAGAGAGAGAGAGAGAGAGAGAGAGCATTACCATAGTTCTCGGAGGGGTAGTGAGCCCTGCCCTCCCCGTCCACCCACGCCTGTACCCTCACGAAGTCTGCCACGAAGGAGGGAATGAGGCACTTGAGGATCGCAGAGTTCCCCCGCAGCACACTCTCGTCCACCACCTGCGTCACGTAACCCTGAGGCACCACTGAGGGGAGAGCCGCACGTCACCATGGGGAGGGAGTAAAGAGACAACACGTGGCTGCCCTAATGGTGGTGAGTGGTGATGACATGAGGTAAGAGAAGTGTGTGTTGAAAAGGTTCAGTGTCATTGAACCTTGAAAGAGAAAAGCATCAGCCACACCTGGAAAAAAAATACTCGTGTCACTGGGCCAGCGAATCTGTAAAGAGGGCGTTGTGAGGGCGTGGGCAGCGGCGGCGGGGAGGCATTACCGTAAGTCCGCGTCGGGTAGTAAGTCTTGCTTTGCCCGTCCACCCACGCCTGCACGCTCACGAAGTCCGCCACGAAGGAGGGAATCACGCACTTCAAGATGGCCGAGTTGCCTTTCAATACATCCTCGTCGTTCACCCGTGTCTTGTAGTCTTGCGTCACCACTACACGAGGGACGGGAGGCAGCATCACAACACCCTCCCTCACCATAGTCCACCTTTACTCATGTGACTCATAAATATACTCAGCCTTCCCAATCTTCCCTCTCCACCCACACTTCATATGGGTCAAGATACCTACACCTTCCACCTGTCTTCCCTCTCTACCTAAGACAATAAAATAACACCTACACCCATCTCTCCCTCTCCACTCTACCTACACAAGCAAGACAACAGGGTCATCTCAGTCTCCCCACTCACATTGTCTTCCTCTCCTCAATTCACCGCATTTTTTTCCTCTTGCTCCCTCACCAAGCGATACGCAGAAGAGGAAAGAGGTCAGGATGAGCTTACACTATTCACCTCTTCCTCCCTCACCTCCCTCCCTGTCACCGCCACGCTCGCCTCAACACTTCAACACTTCAACGCTCCGCCACAACGCGACGCCCGCCGGACAATACAATTCCTCACAAGCAAAATTGGACGTCAAAATTCTAGCTTCGTTTCTTACAATTTTGTATTCCAGGAAGGTAAGTTCGGTACATGGCATCTCTTGGGACGCGAGTGTTGTGGCGACACGAGAGCTTGGGGACGCCGGCGGAACGTAAGAGGATAAGTGAGAAAAGATTAAAACATGAGAACACAGTGAGTTCGCAGTACATGAACGTGTACGTGCACGAAAATGTATGTACGGGAAAACTCACACCGCAGGGGAGATCTGAAAAGAAATCTCTACTTGTAAGAAATGTCTGTTAATTAGAGAGAACAGCGAAAAACAAGAGCTTCCTGCAATGAAAGGAAAGAGAAAACTAATTAGGTGGCAGCGAGCAGGTGCAAAACACCTCGCATTACCGTAGTTGGTTTCAGTGGGGTAGTACGTGTGACCCTCGGAGTCCACCCATGCCTGCACGCTCACGAAGTCCGCCACGAAGGAGGGAATCTCGCACTTCATGATGGCCGAGTTGCCGCGGATCACATACTCCTTGTCGGCGTGAGTCTCGTACTCCTGCGTCACCACTGTGGGTCAGGCAGCGGGCGGGTTACTACGACTCTCCCTCGCCACGCCTCCCTCTCCTTCATTGCAGCATACCCAAACGTTCCCAGCACTTTCCCACTTTTCCCACCCCGCCAGCAAGCCGCCCGCACCACACCGCCGCCCGTGTAGGAGGCAGCGGAGTGCACACGCAGCCAATTAGCGCCTCCCTGTGAAGTGCAGGTGAGCGAAGCTAGTGAGGCCGCGCCGCCTCACGGGAAAAAGTGAGCTCCGCAAAATGAAAGTGAACCTCCACCTCCCTCCTCCAGCGCGCCAAAAAAATACTTCGCCTATTTAAGCCTCGGCGAAATTATTTCTTTGAGGTAAAAGTGCAAAATGTGTGGTTTTATGTGACGGCATAAAAACCAGAGCCGCTCAGGATATTGAGTGAGGTTAAATCTTCATTCATAGAGTATTAAAAAAAGTATTTGAAAGAAAAATAAGTGAAAGGGAAGCGGCGGCGCGGAGCAGAGCGAAGAGAAGAGAGCGGGGAGAGAGGGCGCCTCTCTAATGATGAGGAAATTCTTTTATCCCACGGGAGGGAAATTTAGCGGAAACTGCCTATCTTGGGGAGTGGCCCCTGCTGAGCCAGGCAGGAGGGGGGGGAGGGGAAGGAACAGGGGAGGGAGGAAAGAGTGGAGTGGCGAGGGGAGGGGAGGCTGGCGGTGGTGAAGACGAATGGCGGAGCGAAATGTGAGCGAATAAAGGATGAGAAACACCAACCGACGAATACGATACGCGAATATTCGTGATCAGCGCGCAAAGAGGATTATTATTGACACAAAAAGACTTAATCTGCAAAGAAAAGATATTCACGTTAGCGACCACGGCGTCCACCTGCGGGAGGAAGCAGAGGGGTGTGTGTGTGTGTGTGTGTTAGTAATGACCAGCGGATCCATAACCTGAAGGGGAACATTCCGATAACAAGCTCCTGCTGACGGGGCGAGTTAGTAGTAATAGTAGTAGTAGTAGTAGTAGTAGTAGTAGGAGGAGGAGGAGGAGGAGGAGGAGGAGGAGGAGGAGGCGTTACCATAGCTCTGTGACGGGTAAAAAGAGCGACCCTCCGAGTCCGTCCATGACTGAACACTGACGAAGTCGGCGACGAAGGAAGGAATCTTGCACTTCATGACCACCGAGTTGCCGCGAATGACGTATTCATTCTCCGCCTCGGTCTGGTAATCCTGAGCCACGACTGGGGACGAGGACGAGGCCACAGGAGGATGAGAGGCAGACACACCGAGTTATGAGTTGCGAAAGACGAGAGAGAGAGAGAGAGAGAGAGAGAGAGAGAGAGAGAGAGAGAGAGAGAGAGAGAGAGAGAGAGAGAGAGAGAGAGAGAGAGAGAGAGAGAGAGAGAGAGAGAGAGAGAGAGAGAGAGAGAGAGAGAGAGGAATCACGACACACCTCCCTTCCCTCACACACACCACCGTCTCAACACCGCAACGCACAACACTCCCACGTATGAAAAGCTGCCGCGCCCTTTCCGTCAATGAGGCGTCGGTACCGGGAGTCTCAGGTCGGGAAGAATGCCGCATTAAAACCCAGGTAAAACACGTGGGAAGGTGAGAAATCGGAACACCTGGAGGAAAAAAAATCACCCTTTCCCGGAGGCCACACCTGTGAAAGTATTGTACAACGAAGACACGGCGAATTAAATAGAAAAACAAAAACACCTGGAATAGAAAAAAAGATGATAAATGTGAGAAAAGAGAAATGAAAGCTGCGCCATTACCTGGAACAATGAGAGAACAAAAGTGTGATTAGAGTTAAGACAAGGAAGTATTAAAGAGAGATTACGGGGATGAATGCAGAAGTTCCTCATTCTTTTCCCTCCCTCATTACCATCCTTTACATAGTCTTTCTCTCCTCCCTTCCCTCCATCCCTCCATTCCTCCTCCATCTCTTTACCGTAGCTGCGACTGGGGTAATAGTTCGTGCCCTCGGAGTCCACCCAAGCCTGCACGCTCACGAAGTCCGCCACGAAGGAGGGAATTTTGCACTTGAGGATCGCTGAGTTGCCGCGAATCACGTTCTCTGACTCAGCCTCCAGCAAGTACGACTGAGGAACCACTGTCAACACCACACACAGGGTCAGCATCACAAAAAAACTTATCACCACATCGTAAAACAGCACAGATCAACACCACACCACACGACAGCACACAAGGCCATTACCACACCATGACTTATCGCAAAAATCCATCACCACACCACAAAAACAGCATAAGGTCATCACCACACCACGACACACAACACCAAGTCATCACCACACCACAAAATCAGCATTAAGGTCATCACCACACCACGACACACCACAGAAACTCACCACCACGTCAAAATACAGCACGAAAGGTCACCACCACTACGAAACACCACAACACACCACACCACACACCAAACACAGCCTCACAAGCATGCACAAACAAGTCCACACCATGACAAACCAAGACCTGTCCATCTGTCTACCTGTCCATCACCACCGGCTGTGTCACCTGCCAACACCGTCACCGTCACAGTTACACTTACGTAAATCGAGACCAGAGCGAGAAAGAGCGAAAAAAAAATAGAAAAAAAACAATGAACTCTCACTCAATAAGGTTGAAAAAAAAAAAAGGGAACGTAACGGATGACGGAAAAACCGCATGATAAAGATGAAACGGGGAAAAAAAGGAAAAGCGACGAAGCGGAAAGACACGAAGGAATAATAATAGTGATGACATAAAGGCGATGAAAATTATGCCGACGACTGAGAAAAGTTTTGCATATTTTTTCGTCTTGGGGAATGAAATCTTTACGCTTACGAGGCTGAAATAAATAATGCATCCTTGAGAGCGAGAGCGAGAGCGAGAGAGAGAGAGAGGGGAGGAAATGGCTGCGCTATAAAACAAAAGGTTGATATTAGTAGTGAATTAAGCCACATGTAAGGAAAGATACACATGACTTCCAGCAACATTTTATCCTCGTGGCCTGAAAGAAAGTACATCTGGCGTCCTTATGTGGGAACCTGCAGGGAGGAGAGGAATAAAACAGCGGGAGAGAAAAAGAGCGAATGTTTCTTTTTGCTTCCGGAGATAGAAACTGGAGGCGAAGGAAGGAGGAAAACGAGAAAAAGATATGAGAAAAAATGAGGAAAGAGCTTGAGAATTCTGAAAAAAGAGCAAAGATACATGAGGAAAAGAGGAAAAGTTTTTTTTTGTCTCCAGGGATAAAAACTGGATGTGAAAGGAGGAGGAAGACGAGATGAAGAAGAAGAAAAGAGAAAGAAGAGGAAAAGAGTTTGAGAATTCTGAAAAAAGAGCAAAGATACATGAGGAAAAGAGGAAAAGACCTTGAGAATTCTGACAAAGAGACACAAGATAAAGGGAAAAAGAAGCCCTGTGAACAAGGCAAAGCTTTCAAACACAACCTGAAGAAGGAAGACGACGAGGAAGACGAGTAAGGAAAGTGAGATGACCCAAGAAGCTTTACCATGAGACTAAGGAAGAAAACAAGCCAAAAAAAAAAAAATTATGTTAGGATGTCAGGATGGATAGCGGGCAGGACAGCGTTACCGTAGTTAGGATTGTGGGAGTTGGGATAGTAAGTCTGGCCCTCGGAGTCCACCCACGCCTGCACGCCCACGAAGTCCGCCACGAAGGAGGGAATCTCGCACTTAATGATGGCCGAGTTGCCGCGGATCACGTGCTCATTGTCCGCCTCCACCTGGTAAGTCTGCGGAACCACTGTGAGGGGAAGGCGGCGTGAGGCTAGAGGGGGAAGGCAGCGTGAGGGGAGGAGGGGGCAATACGAAGGGGGGAGCAGGAAGGGGGCGCGTTGACTAAGTAAGGTAAAAATGTGATGACGAAAGAACGAAGAGGTGTCAGGTGTAATGAATGAGGTGAGGTGAAGATGGTGAAAGAACGGAAAGGTGTCGGGTTATAAGAGATGAGAACGTGATGGTGAAAGTACGGGAAGGGAGGTAAAAATGAGATGAGATGAGAAAGTGAAGGTGAGGAAAGAATGGAAAGGTTAAAAGAGCGAGTGAAGATGATGAAGGGACGGAAAGATATCGTGTCTTTTGAGCGGCTACGACTATGTGAAAATGAAATGAACGTGAATGAAGATGAAGAGTAAAGATAAAGTAAACGTGACTGAAGATGAAGTGAACGTGACTGAAGATGGAATAAACGTGAAGATTAAATGAACGTGACTGAAAATGGAATAAACGTGAAGATGAAAGGAACGTGAGTGCGCTGCGAGACTGATACCAATTTAACGAGAGGAAAACATGCGAATAACAACCACGAACACACCACGATACCAACGAAAAAAAAAAAAAAAAAGAGAACGTGAAGATGAAACTAATCCCAACATGCCGCGACAATGACAACCCACTTAACGAAACGACTACGAGGAATTGACGCAACGAACAAATAAAGAACGCCCAACGAAACTCACACGAACCTTACGCAGAGGAGAGCATGAAGGTGAAGAAAAGATGAAAAATGACGCCACAGCAAGGAAAAAATAAAGCAAGATGACGCAGGAGGAAGACGAGAGAGAGAGAGAGAGAGAGAGAGAGAGAGAGAGAGAGAGAGAGAGAGAGAGAGAAATGGCTTGTACTTGTAGAGCTAAAGGAGATAAGTGGAAAAGTGAAATAGCTTAAAGGCCCACATCCACTCAAGGCCCTGACGCTGAAAGGCAAAATAGTGGTCGGGGCGCTGAAACCAAAAATATTACACTATTATTGAAAGGTAAAGGCACGCGGTACACACCACTGAGATACGCCGCCACACCTGCAGGGGATAAAATGTGCTCACCATTAATTCGCTTTTAAGGTCTGAGAAATTCCCCTGGGAGAGAAAAAAGTGAGAGTTTGATGAGGGAGAGAAAAAAAAAGGGAGGGAAAGGAAAGGAAATAAGGGGTTAAGGAGAAAACGAAGGAAAAGATGATAGATGATGTGAAGGAGGAAAGATTTTAAAGAGGATATAGGAAAAAGTGTAAATAAAATGGTAAGAGGAAATATACACATACGAAAAGATATAAAGAAAAATAGAGAAAGAGAAGAAAGATGGAGACGAGAAGGAAAGAAACGCTCACAAAAAAGAAAATAAAAGAAAAGGAGAGAGAAATAAGAAGACATAAACAGAGATAACGAGGAAACAAAAAAAAAAAAACGAAATGAAACAAAATAAGAAAATACGAAGTAAAAGGAGAAGAAAGATAAGAAAAGAAACAAAATAAATAAACAAACACACACGAGAGAGAGAGAGAGAGAGAGAGAGAGAGAGAGAGAGAGAGAGAGAGAGAGAGAGAGAGAGAGAGAGAGAGAGAGAGAGAGAAAGAAAGAAAGAGAGAGAGAGAGAGAGAGAGGAGAGAGAGAGAGAGAGAGAGAGAGAGAGAGAGAGAGAGAGAGAGAGAGAGAGAGAGAGAGAGAGAGAGAGAGAGAGAGAGAGAGAGAGAGAGAGAGAGAGAGAGAGAGAGAGAGAAGCCAAGGATAAAACAGAAGGATGTAAGGATGGCAGGATGGATGGCGGGCAGGACAGCGTTACCGTAGTTAGGACTGTGAGAGTTGGGATAGTAAGCCTGGCCCTCGGAGTCCACCCACGCCTGCACGCTCACGAAGTCCGCCACGAAGGAGGGAATCTCGCACTTAATGATGGCCGAGTTGCCGCGGATCACGTTCTGAGTGAGTGCTTCCAGGTGGTACGATTGGTGCACCACTGGGCGTAAGGGACGGTACTTGGTGAGGTACAAGGAAGGACTGACTGATTGACTAACTAACTGTCTGACAAACTGACTTTCTCTCTCTCTCTCTCTCTCTCTCTCAAGGCACGAAAGACGTCTAAAATTCACTAAAACGATCCCGAACTAGACCTATAATCTCTCTCTCTCTCTCTCTCTCTCTCTCTCTCAAGGCAGCAGGGATGGTAGAAACTCACGAAAACGGTCGATAATTAAAGCAAAAATCTTTCTGATCATCACGGTAACGATTTGTACTGTTTCAATGTGTCTCCGTCACCTGAAAGAGAGGACACACACAACCCAGGCCTGGGGGAGGTAAACACGTGCGCGACAACCACCTGGAAGAGAGGAGAAGGTGAGAAGCATTGCCACACCTGCTGGGAAACAAACGAGATCATTCTGGACACTACCAAAAAATAAAAATGAATAAATAAATGAATAAGAAAAGGAAAGAACGAACCTCATTTCACTGCAAACAAGAAAGAATGAGACTCTTTTTCTTGTATCTATAGAAGGAAGCACAAAAGATCTCAAAGGAAGGCGGAACAGGAGACTTGTTGCCTCTTACTATTACATTCTGATAAAACTTCTGCACCGCACCTTCACTACTTCCAAAAGGCTGCAGTTGAAGTGACGCGGGTTTTACGGGTGTTTCTTACTGTTCTGGTGATAGATTAACAAAACTTCTACATTATCAACAAAGAAAATCGTCTTGAAAATCAGATTATTCATCTCTGTGGCATTTGAAAATAGTCTTGGTGAGGGAGCAGAGCGTTGCTGAACACGAGGCTTGGGAGGAAAAAAGAGAAAGAACAGGAAGGCAACAAGACAACGCGAGATATCAAACAACCCTCTGCGTGTAAATGCCTCGTTAAGTACACTGCGCGCACGCGCGCGCAAGAGAGAGAGAGAGAGAGAGAGAGAGAGAGAGAGAGAGAGAGAGAGAGAGAGAGATAAAACAGAAGGATGTAAGGATGGCAGGATGGATGGCGGGCAGGACAGCGTTACCGTAGTTAGGACTGTGAGAGTTGGGATAGTAAGCCTGGCCCTCGGAGTCCACCCACGCCTGCACGCTCACGAAGTCCGCCACGAAGGAGGGAATCTCGCACTTAATGATGGCCGAGTTGCCGCGGATCACGTTCTGGTTGTGTGCTTCCAGACGGTACGATTGGTGCACCACTGGCGTAAGGAACGGTACTTGGTGAGGTACAAGGAAGGACTGACTGACTGACTGACTGACTGACTCTCTCTCTCTCTCTCTCTCTCTCTCTCTCTCTCTCTCAAGGCAGCAGGGATAGTAGAAACTCACGAAAACGGTCGATAGTTAAAGCAAAGATTTTTCTGATCATCACGGTAACGATTTGTACTGTTTCAATGTGTCTCCGTCACCTGAAAGAGAGGACACACACAACCCAGGCCTGGGGAGGTAAACACGTGCGCGACAACCACCTGGAAGAGAGGAGAAGGTGAGAAGCATTGCCACACCTGCTGGGAAACAAACGAGATCATTCTGGACACCACCAAAAAATAAAAATAAATAAATAAATAAATAAGAAAAGGAAAGAACGAACCCCATTTCACTGCAAACAAGAAAGAATGAGACTCTTTTTCTTGTATCTATAGGAGGAAGCAGAAAGGATCTCAAAGGAAGGCGGAACAGGAGAATTGTTGCCTCTTACTATCACATTCTGAAAAACTTCTGCACCGCACCTTCACTACTTCCAAAAGGCTGCAGTTGAAGTGACGCGGGTTTTACGGGTGTTTCTTACTGTTCTGGTGATAGATTAACAAAAATTCTACATTATCAACAAAAGAAAATCGTCTTGAAAATCAGGCTATTCATCTCTGTGGCCTTTGAAAATAGTCTTGGTGAGGGAGCAGAGCGTTGCTGAACACGAGGCTTGGGAGGAAAGAAGAGAAAGAACAAGAAGACAACAAGACAACGAGAGATATCAAACAACCCTCTGCGTGTAAATGCCTCGTTAAGAAAACCGCGAGTCTTTCCCGCGAATTGTGATGAGGCGGCGGGCATTACCATACATCCGCTGAGAGGGGTAGTACGTCGTCCCCTCGGAGTCCACCCATGACTGCACGCTCACGAAGTCCGCCACGAAGGAGGGAATCTCGCACTTCATGATGGCCGAGTTGCCGCGGATCACGAACTCATTGTCTGCCTCTGTCCTGTACGGCTGAGCGACCACTATTAAGAGGAAAAGGTGGAAGAGGATAGCGGTCACTACAAGCCCTTCCCTCCACCGCCCCGTCATTCCACCGTCCCAAACACACAGAACAAAAGGGGAAACTCGCCAAGAGGTAATAAAGAGGAGTAGGGAAAATGCTCGCTCACTTCTATAACCCTTCATTTCCACCTGCCCGAACACACATACAAAAAGATGAAACTCGCTAGAAACTAATAAAGGGGAGGAGGGAAAATGACCAGGTGTGTGTGTGTGTGTGTGTGTGTGTGTGTGTGTGTGTGTGTGTGTGTGTGTGTGTGTGTGTGTGTGTGTGTGTGTGTGTGTGTGTGTGTGTTAGATTGTTGCTCGTGAAATATGAAGGAGGTAGAAGAAAAATAGAACAAAAATAATGATTAGATTAGAAGAGATAAGAAGTCCAGAAGTGAGAAGGTAGCTTGAAGGAAAGGTAAGGAGTAAAGAATGAGGCAAAGTAAGAAGAAAAGGGGAAAAGAAGGAAGAGGATGAAGAGAGGCATAAGGAAAGATAAGGAGCAGAAAGAGGATGGAGAAAGGTGAAGTGGAACATAATGGAGAAAGTAAAGAAAGAAGAGAGAGAGAGAGAGAGAGAGAGAGAGAGAGAGAGAGAGAGAGAGAGAGAGAGAGAGAGAGAGAGAGAGAGAGAGAGAGAGAGAGAGAGAGAGAGAGAGAGAGAGAGAGAGAGTGGGGGATAAAATCAAACACACACACACACACACACACACACACACACACACACACACACACACACACACACACACACAAGAAGATAGATAGATACAACACCGCTCTACAGCACGTTTAGACACGTTGCATTACTTCTGTGTATAAATAATGCTAAAAGGTAAAGCCCCGCCAGCCAGCAAGCGACATAATTCCGTGCCGGGGAATTAAAGCGAATTTCTCGTCAATTAACAGCGTATTCTAGCTTAGGACCTGCGGGGAAAAATTGGAAACTCGAATATATTATTGAATTAAAAGCGCGCGCACCTGAAAGCGACAGAGAGAAAAAAAAAAAAAGAGAGAAAACATCAGTAATTAATTCCAGCAGACACGCACCTGTGATGGAAAAATAAATGGAATACAGACACAAAGAGAAAAAGAGAAGGAAAATAAGAACAAACAATAGAACATTAGTAAATAGTAACACTAGGACCATTTGCTGAGAAACGCCCCCTATTTTTCCCCTTTCCCTTTCCACCTTTCTCTTTTTTCCCCTTCGCCGCTGCCGCAATGACCACCGCAGGGCATTACCGTAGTCCTGGGAGGGATAGTAGCTAGTGCCGTCATCCGCCACCCACGCCTGCACGCTCACGAAGTCCGCCACGAAGGAGGGAATGCTGCACTTGAGGATGGCCGAGTTGCCGCGAATCACGTACTCAGTAAGGACCTCGGCGGAGTACATCTGAGGCACGACTGATGGGGGAGTGGGCGGGGGACATGTTATATACTCCGGTGTGGGTGAGGGAGTGGGTGAAGGAGTGGGTGAAGGAGAAGGTTTGATGGTGTCAGGGGAGGGACGTGTGTGTGTGTGTGTGTGTGTGTGTGTGTGTGTGTGTGTGTGTGTGTGTGTGTGTGTGTGTGTGTGTGTGTTATAGATTGCAGCCTGAACGGAAGATGGGGAATGAAAGAAACTTGTGAATATGAGGGAAGGGAAGAACAGAATGGTAACGGAGGTAGTAAGATGAGTCAAGTTTACAAATACGAGGCTACACACACACACACACACACACACACACACACACACACACACACACAAGGAAGATACACATACCATTTTTCACTCTCCTTATCCAAACCTACACTCCACAAACCCCCCACCCCACAAAACCCCACTCCTCCCCACCCCCCGGCCAGGCAGCGAGGCGAGCACGTTACGCCATACGGAAATAAACTCGTAGTAGATTTAAAGCGATTTTCAGATTCACCAACACTATTTTCCGGCGGACCAAACACGGGCAACAATTTACCCACGAAACACGGACTCAGCGAACCGACCTGGAAGGAGAAGAAAGCTGGAAAACACTGGAATGAATAAGAAAAGGAAGAAAACTCGCATCTGAAACGTAAAAAATAAACAAATGATTACAGGAGGTTGAAAGAAAACGTGTGCCATCATTAATATTCCCTTCACGATCTTGCATAGAAAACGAAGAGGCAAGAACCGTGAGTAACCGTGAGTAATCGTGAGTGACCGTGAGTAACCGTGAGAGGAGGAGAAATTACCAAAATCCGAGCCATAGAAGAAGGAATCCATGGAGTCTGTTACCCACGCCTGCACACTCACGAAGTCCGCCACGAAGGAGGGAATCATACACTTGAAGATGGCTGAGTTACCCCTGATGACGTACTCGTGGTAAACATCCGTCTGGTAATCCTGGTGAACCACTGCGAAGAGCCACGAGGAGATGGAAGGTTCTCAGGTGGTTCAATGGTTCAGTGGAGGAGATACGGAAGTGAGAGGGAAAGATGGAGTACTGTATGGAGACATTTTTTGTGGTGTTGTGTGGAATTTCTACGGTGGTTCTACGGGGTAATTGTGACTGTGGTTATGTTGGTGGGGAAGGAAGGGCGAGGAGTCCGGTGGTGGTGGTGGTGGTGGTGGTGGTGGTTGTGGTTGAGGGAAGGACGGCCAGAGGAGGAAAGGGTGAGTAATGATAGTGGTGATGACGCGTGGTGGGAGAGAGAGAGAGAGAGAGAGAGAGAGAGAGAGAGAGAGAGAGAGAGAGAGAGAGAGAGAGAGAGAGAGAGAGAGAGAGAGAGAGAGAGAGAGAGAGAGAGAGAGAGAGAGAGAGAGAGAGAGAGAGAGAGAGAGAGAGAGAGAGAGAGAGAGAGAGAGAGAGAGAGAACAGAGGGGACAAAGGGACAAACGTAATTTTTGATAGAAAATAACCAACCAATTTTTTTTATTTTGTATTCTCTTTCCCGATGGTGAAAAAAGCGTATACACACACACACACACACACACACACACACACACACACACACACACACACACACACACACACATAAAACCAAACAACCCGCAAAACTTTTAGAGGGAAGCGAAAATCCACGACCGAATAACGAGCAAACTCAGAGACAAACACGAAAACTCAACCCACGAACCCACAACACACACACACACACACACACACACACACACACACACACACACACACACACACACACACACACGAACACGGACAGTACACGCAGGGGAGTCAGTATAAAAACATCTGAAATAATAACAAAAAATGGGATAAAAAATATGTGACACCTTGTGACGAACACCTGAAACTTTAAACTCTGAGCATTAGCAAGAGAAAAGTTGTGAGTTTGTATGTAGTCTGTGTGCGAGTGTGTGTGCGTGCATGCGTGTATAACCTCATGGCTTGGAAACGTGCATAGCTTTACCACACACTGAGAACCACCTCTGTGAATCATAAACAGGTAAACGACAACAACAAACACCTGAGAATACTGAACCCTGAAAGCAAAAGGAGACAAAAATCTTCATCAATTTAACCTGAAAAGAAGGAAAAAAAAAAAAAAACATTATTTACAAACCCGGGGGAGGAAACCAGAGACAGAGAATTCCCCAAGGTGCTGCTATAGACGCCCCGCCCCGCCCTGCCCCCTGTGTTTCCTGTTTACCGTAGTTCTGGGAAGGATAATAGGTGTCCCCCTTATCGGTGATCCACGCCTGCACGCTCACGAAGTCCGCCACGAAGGAGGGAATGTTGCACTTGAGGATGGCCGAGTTGCCGCGAATCACATATTCAAGACTCACATCGGTCATGTAATCTTGGTGAACCACTGCGGAGGACAACGATGAGGACCACGGAGGACAAAGAGGAAAAGGAGTAAAATAAGGAAAACAAGAATTAAGTAAGGAATATAGAAAACAACGTAGAGGATGATGGAGAAGTATAAAAAGGTGAACAGGACAACGATGAAGGAAGTAAAACAAGGAAAAAGAAAAAAAAGTAAAGAAAAAAGAAAAAGAACATAAGGAAGAAGGTAAGGAAAAGAAAAAGAGGAAGTGAATAAGAACAAGGAAGAAGTAAGAGGAAGACGAGAAGGAGGAGGAGGATGTAGTAGATGGAGAAGAAAAGAAAATGTAAAGAGGAAACATGAGCATAAAGAAGGAAGACGAGGAAGAAGAGGAAGAGGAAAAGACGGTGCTAAAAAAAAAAGAAGAGGAGAACTAGAAAGATACAGAAGACGATGGGGATGAAGAGAAAAAAAATGTAATAAAAAGAATAAGAAGAGAAGAACGAGGAAGATGAACGACGAGATGGAGGAGGAGGAGGAGGAGGAGGAGGAGGAGGAGGAGGAGGAGGAGGAGGAGGGTGTTTACGGTGCTAATATTAGATAAAAGGTGTAGCAAGAGATAAGAAAACTAAAAGCCTCTTAAAGATCACGCCAAAAAATGGAAAGAAGGAAGGAAGGAAGGAAGGAAGGAAGGAAGGAAGGAAGAAGGAAGGAAGGAAGGAAGGAAGGAAGGAAGGAAGGAAGGAAGGAAGGAAGGAAGGAAGGGAAGGGAAGGGAAGGGAAGGGAAGGGAAGGGAAGGGAAGGAAAGGAACGAACGAACGAAAGAATGAAGGAAGGAAGAAAGGCGAGACATAGAGAAAGGAATGAAAACAGGCAGACGAAGTGAAAGAGGGAAGTGAAGAGTGCAAAGGAGGAAAAAAAAGGAAGAGAGAAGACGAAAGAGGGAAAAACGGAAGAAGGGAAAGTGATAGGAAATAAGTCAAGAACGGAAGAGGGAAGGAAGTGGAGAGGAAGTAGGATGAGGTGAGGGGAGGGGAAGGAAGGAAGGGAAGTGGCGAAGGCTCAGGGAAAGGGATGGTGACGTAATGGTGAAGAATCGTGAAGGGAAATGGTGATCGATAGGAGTTTTCCGGCAGTGAGAGAGGCGGTGGGGGAGAAAGTTCCGGCGGCGCTGTGACTGTGACGGGGAGTGGGAAGGGGATGTGACGGGGAAAAAGGGCAGATTTTGGCACTATAACCGTGTGTGTGTGTGTGTGTGTGTGTGTGTGTGTGTGTGTGTGTGTGTGTGTGTGTGTGTGTGTGTGTCTGGTCATGTAAACAAAGGTCTCTATTTTTACTAGCGGAAGGATAAACGTCAATTCTCATAAACGAAACTTGGCGCAGGATGGGAAAATGGCTATAGAAGAAGAAGAAGAGGAGGAGGAGGAGGAGGAGGAGGAGGAGGAGGAGGAGGAGGAGGAGGAGGAGGAGGAGGAGGAAAGGGAAAGGAAAGAAGGGAGACAAAGAGACACACACACACAAACCCACGGAGCACCCCACGCCAAGACCACACAACACACACACACACACACACACACACACACACACACACACACACACACACACACACACACACACACACACACACACCGACCACCACACGATTACCCGGGAGCAAATTCCTGCCTTCTGTCGACCTTAAACTATGCAATAATACCAGGCCCTCAGAGACAAGGTACGCAGACCACCACTCACTCACGACCACTCACGATCACTCACGGAATAAAAAAAAAAATGATCTATACAGGTGAGAGCGAGACCATTACTACGATTAACATGTGAAATAGTTAGCATGTACAGGTAAAGACTGGGATACTTTAATTAAACGCATCGAAGTAACAGGTAAAATAAAAATACGGTATATATGTGAAGATTAGACCATTACTACGATTAATACGTGAAATAGTTCATGTGTACAGGTAAAAATGAGTTACTTTGATTAAACACATCGAAAGTAACAGGTAAAAATAAGTAAAAGTATAGACAGGTGAGTCCGTGGTTAACCTGAGGAGCTGACCTGGGAGGGGAAAAGAGAAAAGTTATACATGTAAGAACCATTGTGATTTTATTGCAAAGAATCGTGCGTCTGAAAAGGAGGAAAGAGAATAACATTAGTGGAGGAATTTCTCTCTCTTTTGGAAGACTTGGCATGAAAGTGGGAGAGGGAGACGGGGAGAGGGAGAGGAAGGAAAGAGAAAGAGAGAGACAGGCAGGGAAGAATTTTATCGTGGAGAGGAAAATACTTAAACCATTCCACGAGGCATCCATTCTTCTCAGACCACAATGAAACCACAAAGTAAGTCCACCAAATGTCTACTCCACCACCTCCACCACCTCCACACAACCAGCACCCTCTTTACCATAATTCCTAGACTTGTAGTAGGTATCTCCCTTATCGGTGACCCACGCCTGCACGCTCACGAAGTCCGCCACGAAGGAGGGAATGTTGCACTTGAGGATGGCCGAGTTGCCGCGGATAACGTTCTCCATGCTAACATCGATGAGGTAAGCTTGAGGCACCACTGCAAGGAGCCACGCGTGTGAGGAAGGCGGAAGCAGGCGGTAGGACGTTAGAGAGACAATGGGGCTACTTAGGCAAGGAAAGAATGGAGGACCGCCTTTCATACGCCTTGTGAAGAATGTGAAGGAGGAAAAATTGAGGTGGATGCAAAGGAGGGAGAGGGAAGGAAGCAGAGAATGTATAATGAAATCTGAGTAAGGAAGATAAAAGCAGAAAGGAAAGGAAAGGAAAGGAAGATGGAAGAAAGAAGGAAGGAAGGAGAGAAGGAAAAAGATAAGTAGGAAGGAAGGAAGGATAGAAGGAAAAAAAGGTAAGTAGGAAGGAAGGAAAGAAAGAAGGAAGGAAGGAAGGATGGAAGGAAGAACGAATGGATGGAAGTATGGAAGGATGAATAATAGAAAGACAAGAAGAAAGAAAAGAAGAAAAAATAAAAAATAAAAATAATAAATGCAGAGACAAAGTGAAGCATGGTATTAGTAAATCTAAATAAAGAAAAGAAGGAAGAAACAGATAAAAACAAAGAAGTAAAGAAGGAAGGAGCGAATGAAGGAAAAAGAAACAAGGCCACACGTAATGGAGAGAAAAGGAGGTAAAGATGGAGGGAATGCAAATCTAGGCAAATAAGAAGAAAGAAGAGAAAAACATGAACATACACACACATTAACAAAGGAAAGGAGAAAAAAAAACGTGAGAGGAACGAAAGAAAGAAATGACGAAAGGAAGAAATATATAAGAAAAAAACAAGAGAAAAAGAAAAAGACAAGAATGCCAGATAAAAAAGAGAAAGAGAGAACCAGAAAATAAAGAGGAGAACGAGACACGTGCAAGAAAGAAGGAGACAGTATGAAAAGGAATAAAAGCAAAGAAAGGAAGAGACGAAGAAGAGTTAGGAGAATGTAAAAGGGAAAGATGGCCAATGAAGATGGAAGGACGGACGCGGAGAGTAAAATAAAGAGGGGAGGAAGAATAGAAGAAGGTGAAAAGGGAGATTGAAAGAGGTAACAAATCACTGAGAGAGAGAGAGAGAGAGAGAGAGAGAGAGAGAGAGAGAGAGAGAGAGAGAGAGAGAGAGAGAGAGAGAGAGAGAGAGAGAGAGAGAGAGAGAGAGAGAGAGAGAGAGAGAGAGAGAGAGAGAGAGAGAGAGAGAGACGTTATGTAAGGGACGGTGAAATTGGGTGGAATGAAATGAGAGGTAAAAGAGGCATGAAAAAAAAAGAATAAAGAAAATGAAGATGGAAAAAGTTAGGGATACGAAAGAGAAATAGAGAAAAAAAAAGCCTACGAAGAGAAAATACAATAGAAAAATAAGTCAAACAGGGAAAAGAGGAAATGACGGAAAGGAAGAAAGAAAACGAAGGAAGAGGCAAGGACGAATAAAGAAAGTCAGCATCAAAGGAATAAAAAAATGAATGAGAGAAATAACAGGAAAATAAGATAACAAGGAAAGAAAGGAAAAAAGGAATAAACGAAGGAAATGAGAGAGAGAGAGAGAGAGAGAGAGAGAGAGAGAGAGAGAGAGAGAGAACAATGAACCGAGCGAATCAGACGTTCCGAAGCTTCAAGTCTCGAACCAAGGCAACATGAACCAGCAAAACGAATCAGATCCGCGGCAGCATCTGATTGGACGCTGCCTGGCCAATCAAGGAGGAGTTAGTACTAAGAGGATTCATTACTGAGGTCAAAAGAGAGAGAGAGAGAGAGAGAGAGAGAGAGAGTGTGAGTTTCCATGATGCTACGGAAATTAAGGCGGGAATAGGATGATGGAAGACGTGTGTGTGTGTGTGTGTGTGTGTGTGTGTGTGTGTGTGTGTGTGTGTGTGTGTGTGTGTGTGTGTGTGTGTGTGTGATGACGTAAGGACAAAAGATCAATGGCCGAGTTCTGATTAAAAACTTCTCTCCCCGGAAACACGATGAGAGACGAAAGAAAACAGTAACATACACACACACACACACTCACACTCACACTCTCTCTCTCTCTCTCTCTCTCTCTCTCTCGCTAGTACGTACATTTCCTGGGCGATCGCAAGGTATTAAGGCAATTTCGATAACTTGGCACGGATTGAAGTGACGCAAAATAAGAAGAAAAAAAAAATGCGACGAAGAGAAAAGAAACATTTCAACACACGGAGAGCGATATCATGTGGGAAAAAAAAATGCACAGTAATAAAAAAAAAAAAATCTAAATCATCTAAACCTGGAAGTAAAATATATGAGTTCGATGAAACCTGAAATAAAAAGAGAGAAAAAAAAAACATTACAATTTTACATAAACCCGAAACACTCTCGTAAACTCGTCATTTTTTGGGGAAGGGTACAAAAATCAACCCCTTTCCTAGCGTGGCCAGTTTACCGTAGTTCTGGGACGGGTAATAAGCGTCGCCAGAGTCGGTGATCCACGCCTGCACGCTCACGAAGTCCGCCACGAAGGAGGGAATGTTGCACTTGAGGATGGCCGAGTTGCCGCGAATCACATACTCCGGCACCACATCAGTTTGATAATCCTGGTGAACCACTGAGGGAGAGGTGCAGGCGGTGATTGGTGAGGAAGTGGAGGAGGAGGAGGAGGAAGAGGAGGAGGAGGAGATGACAAAGAAGCAATGATTGTTAGTAATTTAAAGGAAGGAAAATTTACTAACGCTGCTACACGACGACAAAGAGGAGGAGGAGGAGGAGGAGGAGGAGGAGGAGGAGGAGGAGGAGGAGGAGGAGGAGGAGGAGGAGGAGGAGGAGGAGGAGGAGGAGGAGGAGAAGAGGAGAAGGAGGAGGAGGAGGAAGAGGAGGACGAAGAGGTGGAGGAAGAGAAGAAGAGGAGGAGGAGGAGGAGGAGGAGGAGGAGGAGGAGGAGGAGGAGGAGGAGGAGGAGGAGGAGGAGGAGGAGGAGGAGAAGGAGAAGGAGGAGGAGGAGAAGGAGTAAGAAAAGGAGGAAAAGGAGTAGAGGACATATGTAAAAAAAAAAGTAGCGGACATATGTAAAAAAAAAAAAAAAAAAAAAAAAAAAAAAAAAAAAAGCGATGACACGGATATGAAAACATTAAAAAGAAGTAAAAAGAGAGAGAAAAGATGATAAGGACGGATGAAAGCTAAGTACATCAGACACCGCTACGTGAAGATGTCCTCTTGAGCGAGGATACACGAAGGGCGCGATGGGGGAGATGGGCGATGGGGAGAGAGGGAGAGGGGGATGGGGAGAGGTGAGTGGCGGCAGGTGAGAGGATACATGGGGAGGGCGTGAGGTGGCAGGACAGGTGTGGGTGTGAATGGGGAATGGGGAGTGGGGATTGTTACGGGACGGGCGTGGCTGGACGGGCGGGGCAGGACGGGCGGGGCAGGGGCGACACAGGTCAACAGAGGAGGAAATTATGCACGAAATAAATTGGCGGACTCTGAAACTCGCATAAAAAAAGGCAAATTTATGAGAACATCACTCGGGTCGTAATTGAATGACATCTGAAATGACGGACACGCGAATATTGTTGCAGTGCGTTGAGCGACACGCGGCCGGTCAGGTAGTGGCTGTGCATTGACCTGAAGGGAGAACAGAGACAAATCAACACCAAAAATATCCGCTGGAACAAGAATAGCATTAAGACAACGAATCACTGGAAAAAAGAGAGAGAATAAATCGATACAGTTAGTCACAAACAGCCATTACATTGTGAGGAAGAGATAAAAGAGACAGAAATAGAAACACAACACAAATGACACGTGCTGCAGGAAGAGGAACAGGAAAGAGAGATGCTATAATGAAGGGAAATGGACGGCGGGCGGGTGGGCGGACGGGTGAGGTTTGTGGGGAGCGGACGAAGGCCACGCGCCCACTATTACCATAATTCTGTGACGGCAGGAAAGTCTCGCCCGTGTCCGTGGTCCAGGAAGTCACGCTCACGAAGTCGGCGACGAAGGAGGGAATGTTGCACTTCATGATGGCCGAGTTGCCGCGAATCACGTACTCCTCCCCCACCGATGACTTGTAGAACTGGGACACGACTACCACGACCAGGGGAGTGGGAGTGAGTGGGAGGGAGTGGGAGATGTTTGGGAATGAGGGTGATTTAGGGATGGGTGGGGAATAAAATGGAAGTGATATGGGAATAAGTGAGTGAGTGAGTGAGTGAGTGAGTGAAGAGTGTGAGACAGGTAAGAGAAGGAAGTGTAAGAAATGAATAGCAAGTGTATGTGTGTGTGTGTGTGTGTGTGTGTGTGTGTGTGTGTGTGTGTGTGTGTGTGTGTGTGTGTGTGTGTGTTTCACTGTTTGATCTGCTGCAGTCTCTGACGAGACAGCCAGACGTTACCCTACGGAGCGAGCTCAGAGTTCATTATTTCCGATCTTCGGATAGGCCTGAGACCAGGCACACACCACACACCGGGACAACAAGGTCACAACTCCTCGATTTACATCCCGTACCTACTCACTGCTAGGTGAACAGCACCTACACGTGAAAGGAGACACACCCAAATATCTCCACCCGGCCGGGGAATCGATCCCCGGTCCTCTGGCTTGTGAAGCCAGCGCTCTAACCACTGAGCTACCGGTGTGTGTGTGTGTGTGTGTGTGTGTGTGTGTGTGTGTGTGTGTGTGTGTGTGTGTGTGTGTGTGTGTGTGTGTGTGTGTGTGTGTGTGTATCACGTGAAATATTAAACGCATGTACATAAACTTGTCTTGCCTTATTCATATTCATCGCTACTCTCTCCTTCTGCGCCTCCGCCGGGATGGCAACGCTTGTCCCACGCGGCGCATAAATAAACGTAACGATGCGTCCACAATAATAATAATAATAATAAAAAATACGGAGAAAGAAAAAAATAAAGCAAACATGAATCAAGATGTTTACAAAGCGACATACAACGGAAACACAACATCAATAACACACACACACACACACACACACACACACACACACACACACACACACACACTAACAAACCTTTATAGTCAAGCTTCAATCTGAATAAAATTTTCCTTTACGCGAGAGGTGAGAATCAAGAAAGAGGAAGAGGAGAAGGAAGAGGAAGAGGAGGAAGAGGAGGAGGCGGACGAGGAGGAGGACGAACATGAGGAGGAAGGATCGCAATGAAATTAGGCTAAATCGTATGCGGAGGCAGTTGTGGCGGCGGCTTGGTGGGGTCTGGGGGTGAGGGGTTGGGGCTAGCAATCATGAAGGAACACGAGAAATCAGAAGGGAAATGAGACAAAGGAAGCGCAAAGACACATCAAAGAAAGGCACACGTGTAATTGATATCCGATGAAATGACTGACGAAGGGAAGGGAGACAAAGACACACGGCAAAACGGTCCGTCTTCAGAAACGCTTTGCTCTCTCTCTCTCTCTCTCTCTCTCTCTCTCTCTCTCTCTCTCTCTCTCTCTCTCTCTCTCTCTCTCTCTCTCTAGCTAGCTATCTCTCTCTCTCACCATGACTATTTTCAAATGCCGCGGAGGAGATTATATTAGCCGTGTTCTCAAGAGTTTTTTTTTTCCCTGTTCATAACGTAAAAATCTTGTTAAACTGCCCCTGTAATAGTAAAAACACCCTTGAAAACCCGTGCAGCTTCAACTACCTACACTCTTTTGAAACTTGTGGCCATGAGACAAGAGTGTTTTCTGACTATTGTGCAAGGACAGAACAAAGAACAACAGCAAGAAAAGAGAAAAGCACACGTAAACTTACTAAACCACCATCTGGAATAAGAGAAAGAGAGAGAGAGACACAACCTTTCCTATTAACAACACATTCTGAAAGGCAAAAAGAAACAATGAGAGAATGAGAGACAGCTGAGCCCCACCACATAGTATAGACCATTATGCACGAGGCCTTCAGCACACTCTCTAATTACACCTGAGGAAAAACCTGTGGGAATAATGCATACGAGATGAGGCTGGAAAAAAAAAAGTGAGAGTGAGGGCCATTTGAGAGTCGGGAGGAAGGAAACGAAAGGGAGTGAGAGGAAAGGCCACGCAGACACTCCACTCCTCTCCACTTTCCCCTTCATTACCATAGCGAGTGGAGGGGTAAAAATGTTCCCCGTGGTCTGTGCTCCAAGATGTCACGCTCACGAAGTCGCCGACGAAGGAGGGAATGTTGCACTTGAAGATGGCCGAGTTGCCGCGGATCACGTACTCATCAGCCACGCCCACCTCAAACACCTGCGCCACCACTGATGACCACAAGCAAGGGCGTTCGTTACAGGGGCAGGGGAGTGAGAGATGGAGGGCGGAAGGGAGTGAGACAAGGAAGTAAAGGGAAATAAAGCACACGTCACAGGGGCATGGAAAGAAGGATCGAGGGTGGAAGGGAGTGGAGATAAGGAAATAAAGTTAAATAAAGATGAGAGGAGAATTATCTAGTGTAATAGATGCACGGAGAAAGGAGTCAGTGGTATGCAGTGTAAATAAATGAATAAGTAAATGAAATGAGTAAAAGGATAAGAGAAAGATGAAACGAAGGAGCGAAAAACGAGAGAAAATGGAATAAAACAGAAAATGGGATGAAAAAAAGGAGATGAAGTGTACGAAGCAAGGAAGAAAGAAATGATGGACGGAAGAGAAGGATAAATGAATAAACAAGAACTGCACCATAACACAACTAACACCTCGAACACCAATGCGAAACACCAGGCGATACCAAACACAGATCAGCACCAAACACCAAACACAAAACACAAAACCAAACACCACCACCACCGCCACCAAAACTCGACCAACCGAATACGAAAAGAGAAAGCGGAAAAAAAGCGAAGGAAAGAAAAAAAAAATACGGCAAGAAAATCCCAACCCGACAAAGACAACGAGAAATAAATTGTCCTGCGTGTGACTTCGATTAACACGACGCGCCAGAAAAGCGGTGAGAGAAATTAAGAAATCGTGGGAGCGGATGGAGGGAGCCACTAGGACCACCACCACCACAACCCCAGTACACGTCACCCGTTCCCTCCCCACACCCCTAGGCCCAGGAGACGTTCATTACCCCCGGGGCTAATATTCAGGGTGGGGAAAGGGAGGGTGAGGAAAGAAGTTGTAATTACACGCTCAGCACAGTAGCGTCTGGAAGTGAAAACAGTCATTAGAGCTGCGAGACGAAAGTTCCAAGGGTGATTAGTCGCTACCTGTGCCCATTACCTGTCCCACCCGTCCCTCCCAAAGCCCTGACACATACGCCCGTACTCAGAAACGCCTTCCCCTCTCACTATGACAATTTTGCAAGACCACAGAGACAACTAGCCGGGTTTTGAGACAATTTCTCCTTTGAATAAATTAGAAATCTTGCCAATCCATCACCAGAACCATAAAAATACCCTAAAAACCACGAGTATCTTCAACTGGAACCTTTGGAAAGTAGTGATGGTGAGAGAGCAAAGCGTTTCGGAATACGGGCCTTATCCCCATACATTCCCCTGGGGTCGCTGGTTACCATAGGAGGTGGAGGGGTAGTAGACGCCACCTTCACCGTCCACCCACGCCTGCACACTCACGAAGTCCGCCACGAAGGAAGGAACGTGACACTTGAGGATGGCTGAGTTACCACGGATGACGAATTCATTGTTGACCTCACTCTTGTAGTCCTGGTACACCACTAGCGAAGGTGAGAGGTCAGGAAGGTCACACACAGCTGCCTTCTCTCCCCTTCTCCTCCCCACCGCCGCCCCCCTTCCAAGACTCTTACAGGGCGCTTAGAGTTGCGAGAAAAGGGTGATGTTTACGTGGGTTTTTTCAAGGTCGTCGTCACGCTACGTAAGTCTGGATCGATTCTTGGCGCGATAACTGGTGTGAGATGTTTTTTTTTTTTTCTGGGAGGAGGAGGAGGAGGAGGAGGAGGAGGAGGAGGAGGAGGAGGAGGAGGAGGAGGAGGAGGAGGAGAAGGTGGAAGAGGAAGAGGGAAACAATGAAGAGGAGGACGACGACGAAAATTAAAACTACGAAGAATAAAACTTGAATAAGAAGAAGTACAAAAAAGAAAGAAAAATTACAGAAAGAAGAAAACACACCACTGCCACTGAACATAGAGAGAGAGAGAGAGAGAGAGAGAGAGAGAGAGAGAGAGAGAGAGAGAGAGAGAGAGAGAAATACACAGAAAAAGGCAAAACAAGATGAAAACGAAAGACAAAGAAACAGCAACACAGCAACACAGCAACACACCACCACCACAGCAGACAACACCAAGGGACGCGGTGAACGATGCTGACGAAGTTACTCGCAACAAGATTAACAAGTGAAGACCCAAAAGATTAAAAAAAAGAAGGAAACAAAGAACGAGACTTGTGAACATCAAGCGCAAAAGAAAAAGGACTGCCAACTATTTATGTAGACGAGCTTAACGAGGCTGCAAGTGTTAATGAAGGCAGGTAGAGCGACAGGTAAGGAGGGAAACATGTAGGAAGGGAGGGATGCAGGAGGAGGTACGAATGAGGTAAGGACTGAAGGAGGGAGAGAAAGGAGAAATGAAAGCTCTATTGTGAAAAGGCGAGAGAGAGAGAGAGAGAGAGAGAGAGAGAGAGAGAGAGAGAGAGAGAGAGAGAGAGAGAGAGAGAGAGAGAGAGAGAGAGAGAGAGAGAGAGAGAGAGAGGAAAACCCAGTCAGGCCGCAGAGACTTCGATACAAAAACACCAAAATTGGGTAGAAATTTTCCTTCAACGCTGCCGGTCTTCCCACACACACACACAAACACACACACACACACACACACACACACACACACACACACACACACACACACACACATGGCGGCGGGGAAGGCAAGCACATAAAATTAAGCTTCCTCGAGTAAAAGAGCGGGGACTGCACCTGAAGCTCCCGCAACTAATTAGGTAAACAGGTGAGAGGCAAGAGTGGCTCGGATAATCCTGCAATTATTAGAGAAAAGAGAGAGTAGAGAGAGTAGAGAGAGAGAGAGAGAGAGAGAGAGAGAGAGAGAGAGAGAGAGAGAGAGAGAGAGAGAGAGAGAGAGACTTGATTATCCCTTTACAGCGGTTCACCTGAAAGAAAATGGAATAAGTTTAGGAGTTCTGAAAGGAAGAAAAAAGAAACCATGAGTGAATGTTATTGTATCTTCCTCCTCCTCCTTCTCCTCCTCCTCTTCCACACGCCTCCACCCGTTACCGTAGGAGGTGGAGGGGTAGTACACGCCTCCCTCGCCGTCTACCCACGCCTGCACGCTCACGAAGTCCGCCACGTAGGAGGGAATGTTGCACTTGAGGATGGCCGAGTTGCCGCGGATCACATACTCGTTGTTCACCTCGCACTCGTAGCTCTGAGGCACCACTACACACACACACACAGACACACACCGTTACTCATTTCACAGGTAAGACAACGGAGGCTACACAGGTAAATCCATCACAATACATAAATGAAAACTAGTAAAAACATTCTTCCTCATTATGTGTCAGAGTGATGGCAATTAACTAAACGGTAAAGCAAAATAACTTCAAACAACAGCGGTCTGAATTAAGTACGTGGAAATAAAGGTCATAATAGGTCACAACCGGGTCACAACTGCGTCATACTGGTTCGCGTTACGTCAGTAGGTATATTTTTGTTGGTCTTTTTTTTTTTTTCTCTTCCTGTCTTGTTGTCTTCAGCCAGGTCACCTCTTGTATAAAAGATTCTAACTCAAGATCTGTTAATTCAGGTCATTTTAGGTCATACTATGGCAAGTAAGGTCAATTCAAAGTATGTATCCCGTGTCACACTCTCACTAGGTCATATCAAGTCACACTGGATCATGTCAAACAGCAGTAATCACCAGGTCACACTATGCAAACACCCACTCACACACACTAGATCACTTTAAGGTCGCTTCAAGGTCACACTGCATGGGTCCGCGATGACTCAGCTGTTCTTCAGTTATAAATACACCATACTCTGACATTCCCGTGACCTTTTGGCAATCGGGAAAGGTGACCAGCCCAGCCCGCCACCTTGGTACGAGGAGTCAATACCGTGCTTGCAGTCAGCCACCAACAGGCACCGTCATTTCGAACACCTATTAGTATTTGCACCATTATTGACTGGTTACTGAACGCGTGTACAGGTAAGGTTTGTGATTATGAGTACTGGTAGGTGATAAATATGTCTGGTTTAATGACTGACTGGCTGACTGACTAACTGATTGATTGAATGATTGACTGGCTGGCTGATTGACTTGACTGATTGATTGATTAAGTGATTGACTGACTGACTGGCTGATTAACTGACTGATTGATTGATTGAGTGTTTGACTGACCTGGCTGATTGACTGACTGACTGACTGACTGACTGACTGACTGACTGACTGACTGACTGACCTGGCTGATTGACTGACTGACTGATTGATTGACTGACTGATTGACTAACTGACTGACTGACTGAATGACCGATTGATTGGCTGATTGACTAACTGACTGACTGACTGGCTAACTGATTAACTGACTGACTGACTGACTGACTAACTGACTGACTGACTGACTGACTGACTGACTGCTAATCCTGCACCAGATCTATAAAAACATCCTAAAAAGTGTATTTCAATAAGAGCCCTTTGAAATAAATGGAGCTGAGACGTAATAGAGCTTCAGAATACAGTCCCAATACACACACACACACACACACACACACACACACACACACACACACACACACACTATTCCATTTCTCAACCCCGAGTCTTCTATGTATCTCCGCCTCTTCGGTGAGAAATAGCAACACTACTGCGGCAGGTGCGTGTCTGGCTGACTGTCTGACTGTCTGACTGGCCCACCTGAGACACTAGAGGCGGACAGGTGAGAGACAGCAGCGAAGGAGGGATAAATGTAGACTGCAGTGAAAAGCGACAGTAAGAGAGAAAGGAAAGGTGGAGTTTGGGAGTTTAAAGTGAAGTGATGGTTAAGGGAAGAATAAAGAGAGAGGAAAATGAGATAGAAATGTAATAATGGAGGTAAAGAAAGGTTGAAAATACGAAGCGCGATGAAAAAGAGAGAGAGAGAATTGGGAGAAAGTGAAATGATGTGGAATAGATTTAGAAAAGCAACGGGAAGCAAAAAAAAAAAAAAAAGAAAGAAAATGTTAATATTGAAGGCAACGAAGAGAGCAAGAGAAAGGAAAAGGGGAGAAAATATAAAGCTAAGGAGGAAAAAACAGGAAATAAAGAAAATAAGAAGATAATGCTTCACTAACAAGCGAGAGAAAGGGGAAAGGAGAAAGAAAACTCACAAATAAAGCACCAAAAAGATGGGACTGAGAGAGAGAGAGAGAGAGAGAGAGAGAGAGAGAGAGAGAGAGAGAGAGAGAGAGAGAGAGAGAGAGAGAGAGAGAGAGAGAGAGAGAGAGAGAGAGAATGAAGTCAAAAGAGAAGCAGCGGAAAAGGGATGAAACGGAAGGATAAAAGAATGGATAAAAGGAAAGATAAAGAACAGGAGACGAAAGAGAAGCGAAAAAGAAAACAAGAATGAAGAAATAGAAGAGCGAAAGAAATAATTAAACGCGAAGTGGAAAATGAGAGAGAGAGAGAGAGAGAGAGAGAGAGAGAGAGAGAGAGAGAGAGAGAGAGAGAGAGAGAGAGAGAGAGAGAGAGAGAGAGAGAGAGAGAGAGAGAGAGAGAGAGAGAGAGAGAGAGAGAGAGAGAGAGAGAGTCGGAAGATCGTGAAGCTAAAGCCTATAACTCAACCGTACAAACAGACAGACAGACAGACAGACAAAACTATGCATAACGGATTGTCGCTAAAATATCTTGATCCGACGACGCGAAAGGCTGAGCGAGGACTGAGACAAGCAGAAACAAAGACCCTTGGCTCCTGAAGGTGGACTGGAGGGGGGAAGGTTGGGAGGGGAAGGGGGGGTCATCATTGGGAGTGCTGACGGCAGACTCACAGGGGCGCCACGAGGAATTAGTGAGATGACAAGGTGAGGGAGCGACGGCCGGAATCAGAAGGGCGCTAGGTAGTGGGTGGGGGTGAAGGAGTGGAGGGAGGGTTCACATCAGGAGAAATGAGCGAGTGGTTCATGGAAATTAGGAAAGAGAGGTGGAGCGGAAGGGTGGAGGTAGTGGAGGATGTGGGAGAATTTGAGGTGGAAGTGAAGGTAAAGTGGAAGAAGTAGAGGTGGTAGAGGGAAGGGAAAAATCACGGAAAGGTTTAGGAAATGGCGGTGGAGTAACAAATCACAGGTGGAAAGGAGGAGGGAGGGAGGAGGAGGTCGAGGTAAGGTAAGGCAAGGCAAGGCAAGGCAAGGCAAGGCAAGGCAAGGCAAGGCAAGGCAAGGCAAGGCAACGCGGCGGACAGCTCGGGAAGGTTGAAAAATGGTGCGTTCCCTTCAGCCAGGTAACCAATACAAATGACCCGCTCTGGAAAACTGAGAAACATTAATTAGACGAAACAGGTGAGCGGCGGAACCTGAAACGGAGCGAGACCCTCATTAGTTCTTCAACCTGCAGCGCACAGGTGAGGGAGGTGGGGGTGGGGGCTACTTTGGTGGGGCTGGTAGGGTAGGAGGTACTCTGAGGGCTGTTTACCGTAACGATCCGAGGGGTAAAAGATCTCGCCCTGATCCGTGACCCAGGCCGTGACGGAGACGAAGTCCGCCACGAAGGAGGGAATGGAGCACTTCATGATGGCCGAGTTGCCGCGGATCACGTACTCCTTGTTCACGTCAGAGTCGTAGGGTTGGAACACCACTGGCGGAGGTGGCAGCACACGAGCAGCGTCAGGGGGGTGGCGAGGGGAGGGAGAGACGTTTCCATGAATACAGACTCCCACCACGGACACAACAAGGCAACACCGCCACTGCAAAACCCGTCGGATCCAGAAAGTCGGCAAGTACGCTGCGTTTGTACGAGCGAGGCAAGTTGTAATTAAACACGAATCAACTTGCGAGCAACGCGCTGGCAGGCAATTTGGAACCTGCATAGGCGTAAATACTAGACTCTGAAATCCAGACAGGGAGATGAGCGCAGAGCAGCCCAAAAATGGATGGGCTGAAAGAGGAACAGACACGGGCAAATATTAGCACCGGCAATCTACCGCCTCGGTAACCTTGAAAGCCTCGAGCTGCTCAGGGAGGAAGAAGGGCTGCAGAGAGGGGGGTGGGCGTGATAAAAGAGACACGGGCGGCGGCGGCGGCATTACCATACTGGCGTGACGGGTAGAACACGTCGCCGTCACTCGTGGTCCAGGATGTGACGGTGACGAAGTCCGCCACGAAGGAAGGGATGACGCACTTGAAGATTGCTGAGTTGCCGCGGATCACGTGCTCCTTGTTCACGTCTGTCTCATACTGCTGGTGCACCACTAAGGGGAGGTGACAACAAGTCTGGTTACTACCCGACAAACTATCTGCCCCGCCCCAACCCTCCACGAAGACTATTTAGCAAAGACTCTCCGTCGTCCTTGACCGTGACTTCAGAAGCGGTAGCTTTAAAATGTCTATTGATCGCCGTGCCTCCGAGGACCTGTAGAGGGGAGACCTGGTGAGTGCACAGCCCCATGGCCCTGCCTGCCTCCTGCAAGGCAAGTGTTCCAGTGAGTACACCTGCAAGGAGAAAACGGGAACGTGAGGCAGGAGTGGCGGCGGGCGGCGGCAGTTACCGTAAACATCCTGGCTGGAGGGAAGGTAGGTGTTGCCATCGTCTGAGACCCAGGCGGCGACACTGACGAAGTCGGCGACGAAGGAAGGGATGACACACTTGAGGATGGCCGCGTTGCCCCGGATCACGTGCTCGTTGTTCACTTCCGTCTGGTAGAACTGAGGCACCACTGCCCGCGGGGCGAAACACCGTCAGATGACAGTTGAAAACACGACACAGCATACACACGACTCACTCAAGGCTAGCTACAAACTACATGTAAGCCGCGGCCTCTCTAGGCAGCACATCGCCGCGGGCAGAACAGGGTGAGGAGGAGCGATGAGGTGACTGCTTGCCGCCGTCACCGCCGCCCACTAAAGCAGCTGTGTTAAGGAGATGAGGCAAGACGTCCCGGTTCACTCCAGCAAAGTAGGTCGAGTAAAGAGGAGCTGAGGTGAGGCTGAAGGGGAAACATTAGTGAAGAATTTATAGTACACAGTGTACACCAAAGGTACACCCGCAAAGATACACTTCGACACGACAACACCAAGGCCCATCAGAGAAAGTGAATGCGAGGACCTGCCCAGCAAGAGGCAGCGGCGTGGCGGCGGGAGAGGACATCCGCCACGGTGCACTGCAACAATCCGTGATGGTCTCCGCCACACACCGCTACACGCCGCCGGCCAGACATCAATCATTATAATAACATGCAACAACAGCGTCCTTCAGTCCTTCACCTCGCTGTCACGCGAGTCCCTGAGTGATCCAACACAATTACTGATGTCTCGTCGCACCGCCGCTCCGCTGCATTCAAAACACTGGAAAAAAAGGGAGTGCGAGGAATGAGTATTTTCCGTCATGAGTGTGTGGTGGTATTGGTGGTGGTGGTGCTGCTGCTGCTGCGTCCCTGTAGGCTGCCCCGCCGGCGACGGATCTGGAAACCTGCGCCACGCGGAGGGGTGATGACCCGCGACAAGAGGCGCGCCGTAAATGTTAAATCGATGCAATCAAGGGATGAATGCCGCGCCGAAAACCGCGACGCAACGAGGCCCTCGCGGGGCACCAAGGCAACTCTTTATGGCCAAATTCCTCGCGTTCGTGGCGTTGGCGAACGTTGGTGTCCGCGAGATAACCAAGGGCGTGGAGCGGTGCGGCAAGACACGAGCCGGCGGGAGTGAGATGAAGAGGGAGATGTGTTGAGAGGGAGCTCGCAGCGAGAGGAAAACACCGCCTTTCTTACCTCTGTCACCTACATGTCACCATTCCAGTAAGCAGCACACACACACACGAGCACACACACACACACACACACACACACACACACACACACACACACACACACACACACACACACTCAAACCTCAATAATAATATCACACAAGATGGGCATGAATGGAAGAAAACAAGTGCAGAGTAATAACACTAATGGACACAACTACCTAACGAGGAAGTAATTAGGTGCTGCAGTAATGGCAGCGTCACATTCAATCAGCAAGAAAGCAGCGCCAGGGAGACGAAAAAGCCTCCTGACACACACACACACACACACACACACACACACACACACAGACCCACCAAGCAGCCAGCCGCCGTCGCTTCCTCACCAGCAGACGGTGTTAAAGTAGCACTGAGGCGCTTAATGGCGAGGCAACAACACTTCTTTCTCAGCCCCGGGAGAGTCAACAACAGGAGAGGCAGTGTAAGGCGCGGCGTGGCCTGAGGAGAGCCTGCACACACACACACACACACACACACACACACACACACACACACACACACACACACACACACACAGGGTCAGAGGAGGGCTTGTAATACTTGCTTGTAGAAATAGTAAGTGAGTCAGATGAGAGCAGAAAGTGTAGCGGTTGTTTGTATGTGTTTTATTAATTCACGTGCTCTCTCTCTCTCTCTCTCTCTCTCTCTCTCTCTCTCTCTCTCTCTCTCTCTCTCGTATAAAGTTTATGGGTCAATCGTAATATTCATGGACGAAGTTATAACATTGGCGGGGTGAGGTGGCACGGCGTTCACGGGGCGTTAGAGCAATACTGGCGTGGTGTACAGCTCAACCCACGCCACCACCACCACCACCACCACCACCACACTCGCAGCCGCCACGTCCTCAGCGACCCGTGCTAATGAGATGACCCGTATTGTTGTTGTTGTTGTTGTTGCTGGTGATTTGTGGCAATGAACGGCTAGCTGTCATGATGGGTCTCTCTCTCTCTCTCTCTCTCTCTCTCTCTCTCTCTCTCTCAATAGAGTTAGTATGGTTATGGTTGGTGGCTTGCTGCTCCTATATTAACTACATTCCCTCTTTGATTCCACCCATATCTCCTTCCCTCCATCCATTCAGCCTTTCCTCCGCCTCTCCATTCACCCATCCCCGCCCCATTTCCTTCCTTTCTTCCTTCTCTATCCCTTCCTGTTTATTCTCTTCAATCTATTCATGTATCCCTTCCTTCCTGTTTATTCCCTTCCTTCTATTCATGTACTCGTTCCCCTTTCCCTCCTTCTGTCTATCTCTTCCCTTTCTTTTCCTTCCACCATCTATCCAGTTTTTTTTTCATACATTTCCTCTTCCTTTTTTTTATATTCATCTATCTATCCTTCTCTTTTCTCTCTCTCCTTTCCTTCTTCCCTCAAAACACAAGGACACCATTTCCCAGTAACCCAGTAAGCCACCAAGCCACCAACCACTAACTATACCACCACCAGGAACCTGCTAACCACCACCACCACCACCACTACCTTCAAGAGCAACAAAGGGGAACCAATCTGAGCCTCGACCGTGAAATGAAGGCTATTGGTCCTTACTTCCCTTGTTCGTCCTGTACCTCTTGTGCCTTCTGTTGCCTTGTTCGTCCTGGATGTACCCTTCCCTATACTGCGTTGTTCATCCTGTTTCTCTGTTGCTTCCTTGTTCATCCTGTTTCTCAGTATGTCTCGTTTATCCTATCTGTTGTTCCTTGTTCATCCTGTTTCCTGTCCAGTGTTTATGTTTCCTTTATTGACTAACTTTTTTTTTCTCTCTCTCCATTTATTTTGTCCAGTTTCCTTGTTCATCCTATCACCTGGTCTGTTTCCCTTGTACATCCTATTTCAGGTGTCTTGTTCATCCTATCCTGTACCTCCCTTGTTCATCCTATCAATTTGCTCATTTCCTCTGTTCATCGTATGCTATACCTCCCTTGTTCAGTCTATCATCTGCACCGTTTCCCTTGTTCATCCTATGCTGTATTTCCTTGTTCATCTTATCACCTGGTTCACTTCCCTTGTTCATCCTATGCTGTATCCCCTTGTTCATCCTTTCTCCTGAGGCACGTGGGGCAGTGGTAGCAGCGGCGTCATTAACTCGGTTCCTGAGGTGTGCTTTCAAACAGTGGTGAGTGGGGTGGTGTGTCCTCATAACTCTCTCTCTCTCTCTCTCTCTCTCTCTCTCTCTCTCTCTCTCTCTCTCTCTCTCTCTCTCAATAGTTATCAAAATCTTTCTTAACACACACACACACACACACACACACACACACACACACACACACAGAGGAACACACCACCACCACCACAGCCACTAACCTAACCTAACCTAACCTAACGTACCGCCGGTGAAAAGAGGAACATTGTGTCCTTACCTGCGCGAACGTGGACATCACGGGAGTGAACAGAGCCATGAGGGTTGGAGGCCTGGCAGCGGTACACCTGGGCGTGGACTTCCTGACGGTAATCCTTGGCACGGAAAGGTGGGAACATCAGAGTGCCATTAGCAAGAACCTGCAGGAGGGAGGGAGAGAGAAAGAGAGGTGGTTAGTGTGGTGGTGGTGGTGGTGGGTAAGTAGGTGAAGTATATAAAAGAAGAGAAATACAGAAAAAGTAGTGATAGTATATGATAGTAATGGTAGTAGTAGTAGTAGTAGTAGTAGTAGCAGTGATGGTGGTGGTAGTGGTGGTGGTGGTGGTGGTGGGCAAAATACAGCACAACATAGAAAAAACATCATAAACACACACACACACACACACACACACACACACACACACACACACACACACACACACACACACACACACACACACACACAGAGTAATGTGCCTTCAAAAAAGAGATAGTAGACCTAAAAATAACAGGTGCATGGTCGGTGGTGCGCGGCGCAGCACAACACTAAAGCGGAGGTGTGCCGTAGTGGTGTGTTCCGCTGTGCCTGTGCCGGCCTGCCGCTCACCGCGCCATCAAAAACACAAGTGGTGCCATCAACAGTGAGGGAGTGAGCCATTATGAGACGCGAGATTTGCAGCATTGATATGCTGTCCGTGGCGGAATCTGTCACGGACCGCCGCCTGTCCATACATATGTACCAATGTACTGTACGTACACTCGCCACACTCTCACGCCGAGTGGCAGAAACCAATCACACTCGCCCATCAGAGTGACGCGCGGCATCCAGAGCTAACCAAAGGTGCACGCACCGCTGCCTTCGCCGCCAGCGTGGAACAACAAAACACACATGGGCCTCCTCCACATCAGGACGCCGCGGCGCTGAGTTTTCCGGCGACCTGGATGCTGCACGACACGCTAAATATAACCCAGACTCATAAATACAAGGCCCGTTGCCCACTTGAAGCCGAGCCACCATCCGCAGGGCCGCGCCGGGGCCTCGTAGCTCCCGGGGCGGCGGAGCGCTGAGCCTTTCTTGGAGGGGCTGCTTTGAGAGGGTTTCCTTGTCGGGCGAGATGGTGGTTCGTCACAGGCTTCCCTGGCAGCGGCCGATGTCATCTTTAAAGTGCCTTGTGATTCTTTATTCCACCACAGGAACTCTTCCCTTACGGCAGACTGGCAAGGGCCAAGGGCCTCTACCTGTGTGTGTGTGTGTGTGTGTGTGTGTGTGTGTGTGTGTGTGTGTGTGTGTGTGTGTGTGTGTGTGTGTGTATTTACCTAGTTGTAGTTTTACAGGGCCTGGGCTTTATGGTCGTGTGGCCCCGTCTCCATATCTACACTTATCCAATCTTACTTTAAAAGTATGCACACTCGTTGCAGACACTACTTCTTCATTTAAACTGCTCTTCTCTCAGGATCAGTTTCTCATTATCCACTTGGTCCATTCCGTTGATCAATTTATAAACTTAACTAGAAGTGCACACACACTTCGAGTTACCCATGGCTTCTGCTCTATGGAAGAAATTTTCGCGGATAAATATAGTGTTGAGTTGTCTTGTCAGATAATCTATGACACCTTAAAACTGTATAATGATTACTAGTATTGCCACCACTACAACGAGTATGATATAACGTCATTGTGGACTATATGCTGTTAATTTTTGGTTAAGTACCTGTGTTTATAATTGATTATAAGGGTTTTTTAAGTGTTAGATAACTGTTGTTCTTAGATACTTTACGTGCTTCTGATTGATTTCAGGTATTTTCAGAACTTATGTGTTTTAATTGGTTATAAGGAATTTTAAGTGTTACATAAGTATTGTTCTTCGATATTTGAAGTGTTTCTGATTGTTTTTAGGTATCTTTGAGATTTATAGTTATTTTTATTATTGGGATTTTATTTATTTATTTTTTTTAGGTTGTTTTAATTTTTGTGATTGTTTATAAGTACTGTATGCCAAACATTTATATTATTTTCTATAGGTACTGCTAATGTTATTATACAGCTGTGGTCAATAAACTCTAACTAACTATCAGATCTCCTCTCTCCCTTCTTTGTTCCAGGGTTGGTAGATCCATAGCCTTTAGTCTCTCCTCATATGTCATCCCTTTAAATTCTGGAACCATTCTTGTAGCCATTTTTTGTAGTCTCTCCAACTTCCTTATGTGTTTCTTTTTATGAGGAGTCCACACTACTCCTGCATATTCCAATCTGGGTCTTATTATAGTACTTATCAATTTCTTCATCATTTCTTTGTCCATGTAGTGAAATGCTACTCCAATATTCCTTAGCAAATTATATGTTTCTCTAAAAATTCTATCAATATGGCTTACTGGTTGATTGTTTTCTTCCATCGTCACTCCTAAGTCCTTTTCCTTTTTTACTTTCTCCAGTTCTACTCCATCTCCCATCTTATAGATTCCCACGGGTCGTCTTTCACTCTTTCCCATTTCCATGACATGGCTTTTGTTCACATTGAATTCCATTTCCCACTTTTCACTCCATTCCCAGATCTTATTTAGGTCTTCTTGCAGTATTTCACAATCCTCCTTTTGCTTTATAACTCTGCACAGTTTCGTATCATCTGCAAACAGATTTATGTAGCTGTTCACTCCTTCTGGCATGTCGTTAATATAAATGAGGAAAAGTATTGGTGCCAATACTGACCCCTGTGGCACTCCGCTTTCTACTGCTCTCCACTTGGACTTCATATCTTTAACTACCGTCCTTATTTCTCTCCCCCTCAAATAATTTTCTATCCATCTCAATGTGCTTCCTTTTAAGCCACCCTTCTCCTCTAACTTCCATAGTAATCTTGCATGTGGCACTTTGTGTGTGTGTGTGTGTGTGTGTGTGTGTGTGTGTGTGTGTGTGTGTGTGTGTGTGTGGCCGCATGATGAGCAAGATCTCTCGTGCATCACAACGGCACTGTGCCACCCTCACAGCCACACAGACGTGCAGCACTCAGCAGGTCGATGGTAAATGTGTGTGCATCACACCACTGCCTCTGAGCCACCAATGTTGCAGCGATACATGATCTGCGGCATCAGCGTTATGAGAAGGAAAGAAAAAAAAAAAAAATCACTACCTAAAAAACCATATTTGCAGTATATCAACTTACTGATCCAATATCAATAATTTTGCTGACTGAATTGATTTCACAAATGTCCAAAATAATAATAAATAAATATAAAAACCGCACCAATTTCGTATGACGCACGTCAATCCCAACATGAACATGAGCGTTTTCACCGCGGATTTCGTCACAGTTTCACACAACACAACACAACAGAGTTTACTCATCACTTTCCCTACCGTGAACCAGCCGTGAGAGCAGCGGCGGCAAGCAGACGTCAGGCAAACACTAGATCAAACACTCATGAGAAAGTAAATCTAGTAACGACACCTTAACCACGGACGAGCACCCACCAAGTACGAAGCAAAAGTATATAGAAACCACTCACACTACAGGCAGCTTTCTCATTCACACACACAGTGCCACCCAATACTCACCCTGCGGAGTCCAGGAACATCACCGATAGCAGTACCGTCCTCAGCACGCACCCACACGACGGAAGGCTTGGGATGGCCACGAACAGAGCAATGGATGTTGGCGCCGGTCGAGTTACTGAAGTCCACGCGGTTGTCGGGTTCCTCTACGATGACGGGGCCGCTCTCATTGCATACGGCTGTTGAGGAAGAAAGAAAGTGTCAGTTGTGGTGGATACTGGAACTAAATCCAGCTAAAACATGCAACAAAGTAAATAAAAAGGTAGATAATTGTAGATGTTTTGTCCTTATAAGCCTGTTTGTCATTTTTTTTTTGTGATTTTAAGGCATCCAGAAGAGAGAGAGAGAGAGAGAGAGAGAGAGAGAGAGAGAGAGAGAGAGAGAGAGAGAGAGAGAGAGAGAGAGCACAACACATCATTAATAAAGAAGGTAATGACAAAAACAACACTCTTTAAAGTTACACATCGCAAGACTACATGTTGCAGAGTACCATGACACAGGTGTGTGTGTGTGTGTGTGTGTGTGTGTGTGTGTGTGTGTGTGTGTGTGTGTGTGTGTGTGTGTGTGTGTGTGTGTGTGTGTGTGTGTGGATGTTATTGTGACAGTAAGCATAATAAAGAAAGGAGGAGAAAGAAGGAGGAGAAAGAAGGAGAAAAAGGAAAGGAAAGGAAAGGAAAGAAGGAAAGACAAGGCAAGAAAAGACGGAAGGAAGGAAGGAAGGAAGGAAAGAGGATAGAAAGAAAGAAAGTAAAGGTGTGAGGAGTGATGAGATTGTGATGAGGAAATGTAGCACGTTCTTCATACAGAGGCTACAAGGATGATATACAGTGCCCATCACACACGAATAGCTCTCACCGACCACCTGGACACACACACACACACACACACACACACACACACACACACACACACAATGAGCACATCTATCCCTCGCAATGGTCGACAATGAAACAACAAAGTGAGCCGCCAATCTGTAACAGCCCTTCCCTTTCCCCCTTTCCCCTTCGTCTTCCCCTTCCCCTTCCCCCTTCCCCTTCCCCTTCCCCTTCCCTCTTCCCGCTGTCCGCTTCCTCAATACACAAAACACAAGGATGGGATTAAATAATGATTACAGCAGCGTTAACTTCCCTCCCAGCCCCTCTCCCCTCCACCATGCACACGCACACGCACACACACGAGAGAGAGAGAAACAAAACACACACACACACACACACGTTAAAGATAACCCACCCAACCACGACTAGTTCATCATCTTGCAACACAAAGAAAGAAATGAAAGCTATACAAAACACGGTCATAATGAGGACAGGGAGAGAGAGAGAGAGAGAGAGAGAGAGAGAGAGAGAGAGAGAGAGAGAGAGAGAGAGAGAGAGAGTATGCCAGGTATGACGCAGGTACAATACAGACACAGGACACAAGGAGGGCAAGGCGGAGGAGGAGGGCAGGTGCGCGGCGGTGAAGGGGTGTACAGGTAAGGTCTAGCAGTAAGGTGACAGGCTGCTTGGGAGTGTGGGAGCCTGGAGCGCAGCGGGGTGGTAGCAGCTGGGCATCATCGTCATGCAAGATAATACCCACTCACTACCCGCGCCCCAAGCCTCCCCACAGGCCTCCCCCTCCCACCCACTGTCTCCCTCTACCCACCCCGCCACATCCCTGAAGCTGAGCGGGTCCACGGTGCTTGTTCCCACTCGCACTCACAGTTAATGTTGAATTTTTTTCCTCTCCCGCTTGGTTTAACGTATTCTGAGACGTCCCGGCGCCTCACCTCAGCTACTTTCAACAGGCTGTAGTGGAAGTTACCCAACCTTGCACGGACATTGGGTTTTGGTGATACCTTCAGCAATTCTACACCTGTACAAAACACCAATGAAAAACCAGCTAACAATCTTCGTGATATTGAAAAAAAAAAAAGTCCTCAACCCCTTCGGTACTATGACGCGTTTTCATATTCCTTCTGCTTAAAATTTGGTGGTTTTATACAGCTTCAGAAATTCATGTGAGGGATTAAAATAGTGAAGACTGGCCATTAATCTTCTCACCTCCATAGACCCTTCCTGAAGTCAATCAAATGGTTTAGATGTATACAAATCTTATGGTAAAAATGTGTCCCATTACTGAAGGGGTTAAAATAGTGAAGACTGTGGCCATTAATCTTCTGACCTCCATAGACCCTTCCTAATGTCAATAAAAATGATTTAGTTGTATACAAATCTCCAGGTAAAAATGTGTCCCAGTATTGAAGAGGTTAATCCCACCATCAACACAAAACACTTATGAGAAATCAGGTAACGTGAAGTGCCAAATGGTATAGAAAAACAGTCCTTAACCCCACAACGCTCCAAAATACGAGTGTTAGCAAGACATGAGCGTGAGGCTGACACCGTGAACACCTCCCTGTCACGAGCA
>NC_059289.1:16953425-16958425 GCF_017591435.1 Portunus trituberculatus
GTGATGCATTGATATATTTAGTTCAAGACGCACCCACACACACACACACACACACACACACACACACACACACACACATGACAGCAACGTGACTAAATTTTGTCCGTTATAATTGAACAAAGGTACGTACATAATAAAATGCGCACGCACGCACGCACGGACACACACACACACACACACACACACACACACACACACACACACACACACACACACACACACACACACACAGTTAAAATTTGAATTCAGATTTTCACATTCACTTATTTCCATCTGATATTGTTTTTATACGAGAGAGAGAGAGAGAGAGAGAGAGAGAGAGAGAGAGAGAGAGAGAGAGAGAGAGAGAGAGAGAGAGAGAGAGAGAAAGAGAGAGAGACTTGAATGTCCACTACACCAAATCTCAGAGGAGGAGGGATCTTCAAACTCACTCTCTCTCTCTCTCTCTCTCTCTCTCTCTCTCTCTTACGAGAAGCTAAATCAGTGAATCTGGGACTTACAAGGGATTAAACTCTTCTTACGACTTGTCTTATTAAGTTAGCGTCTCTCTCACGTGGTGATGTTCGCGATGTTACCCCCTTCAGTACTAAGACGCATTTTTACCTTGAGATTTGTGTACGATCAGACTATTTTTATTGACATCAGGAAGGGTCTATGGAGGTCAGAAGATTAACGGCCAGTCTTCATTATTTAACCCCTTCAGTACTGGGACTCATTTTTACCTTGAGATTTGTATACGATTAGACCATTTTGTCGACATTTGAAAGAGTTAATGGAGGTCAGAAGGTTAATGGCCACAGTTTTCACTATTTTTAACTATTCACTACTGGAAAACATGTTTACCTTGAGATATGTATACGATTAGACCATTTTATTGACATTAGGAAGGGTCTTTGGAGGTCAGAAGATTAATGGCCAGTCTTCATTATTTCAACCCCTTCAGTACTGGGACACATTTTTATCTTGAAGTTTACGTATGATCAGACCATTTGATTGACATTAGGAAGAGTTAATGGAGGTCAGAAGATTAATGGCCAAAATCTTCATGATTTCAACCCCTTCAGTACTGGGAAACATTTTTACCTTGAGGCTTGTGTAGGATTAGATCATTTTATTGACATTAGGAAAAGTTAATGTATATCAGAAGATTAATGGCTACAGTCTTCACTATTCTAATCCCCAACATAAGTTTCTAAAGCTGTATAAAATCACCAAATAATAAGCACAATGAATATGGAAACGTGTCATGGTACTGAAGGGGTTAGTTGATGGTTTGGTGAGAAGGTTTAGCAGACAACGAACTGTGATGATGGCTGACGAAAAGTTATTAGAGCCTCTCCTTTTATTAATTTTGTTATTGTTGTTGTTGTTTTTGTTGTTGGCGTTGTTGCTGCTGCTGCTATTGTTATTATTGTTGTTGTTGTTGTTGTTGTTGTTGTTGTTGTTGTTGTTGTTGTTGTTGTTGATGTTATTATCGTTGCTGTTGTTCTACTTTTTTCATTTATTTTCTTCCTTTATTCTATATTTGTTCTTTTTCTTTTACTTTTTGTTGTTCCTGTTGTTGCTGTTTATATAGGAAGGGTACAGGCAAAGACAACCAAAATGAAACATCGATAAAGAAACAGGCCTAAAGAGTTCTTAAGCCTATACAGAGTTGAAAGTGTCAGCGATAATCAGAGGATAAATTTAATAGGATGTGCCACAAGACGGAACTACTGTGTGTGTGTGTGTGTGTGTGTGTGTGTGTGTGTGTGTGTGTGTGTGTGTGTGTGTGTGTGTGTGTGTGTGTGTGTGTGTGTGTGTGTGTGTGTGTGTGTGTGTGTGTGTGTGTGTGTGCAAATGATTAACAAGTCCTCAATATGTGTAGGAAAGAACAATACCTAAAATAATTTGTTTATATCGGTTTACATAATTTTCTTTTTATAACCAAACATTTTCACCAATAAAAGGCCGGTGATCAAAAGCTACAAGTATCGTTTCACCATTACGGTTACTTGTATTCGTCTGTAAAACTGTGAAACTATTAACGCAAAAATGTGTGTGGTGATGGAGAATGATAATTGCGCGTCCCACCATTAAAATATTTGTGTTAATCCTTGAAAATTACCCATAAATCCAAATGTTCAGTGATAATTACAGGTGTGTGTGTGTGTGTGTGTGTGTGTGTGTGTGTGTGTGTGTGTGTGTGTGTGTGTGTGTGTGTGTGTGTGTGTGTGTGTGTGTGTGTGTACAGAACTTTTTTTCATGTAAGATGGGAAACCAGACAAGGGCAGCAACAAAAACAACAACAACAACAACAACAACAACAACAACAACAACAACACACACACACACACACACACACACACACACACACACACACACACACACACACACACACACAAGCAAACTTACAATTCGCCTTCAGTCTTTCATTAACTCTCCCTAAAACAAGCAACACCTCACACCATCACAAGCAACACAATCTTAACCCCTTCAGTACCGTGGCGCGTTTCCATATTCACTCTGCTTACTATTTGCTGGTTTTATACAACTACAGAAACTTATGTGGGGGATTAAAATAGTGAAGAGGAAGAGGAGGAGGAGGAGGAGGGGAAGAGGAAGGGAACAAGAAATGATCAAATAATCTTCTGCCCTCCATAGACCCTTGCTAATGTCAATAAAATGGTCTAATGGTACACAAATCTCAAGGTAAAAATGTATCCCAGTACTGAAGGGGTTAATACTCAACACGAACGAAAAGAAAGGGGAATTTAAGTCATATATTTAACATTAGTCCCTTGTTTTCTTAATTAATCACAGTTTTCGTTACCTTTTGGCCAATTTTCTCCCTCCTAGATAGAAAGACAAATGTTTAAGCCAATGAAATGCTTAAAGATCACTGGGACTTATTTTGCTTCCTACTCCTTCTTCTCTTCCTCACCTTTTATTTTCTAATTTTCTATCGATTCTTTCTCTCTCTCTTCTTCAGCTTTTCCTTTTTCTTTTCTTTTTCTTCTTCTCTTTCTTTCCTACTCACTTCTTCTGTCTCTCAAACGTCTAAGCCAAGGTAATGCTCCGAGATGACTGGACCATGAGAAACGCCTCAGAATGGTCAAAAATAGAGAAAAAGACGCTAAATTGAATGGAAGATCTGTGTTTACCTGCGCTGATTATTGCAAAGACACACAAAATAAAAATGAATAAATAAATACATTCAGATCCCACAGGCAGAGAGAGAGAGAGAGAGAGAGAGAGAGAGAGAGAGAGAGAGAGAGAGAGAGAGAGAGAGAGAGAGAGAGAGAGAGAGAGAGAGAGAGACTGCATAACCATTTCCATTCAGTTTTCCACCACCACCATCACCACCACCACCACCACCACCGTTTCCTCTGTGCGCCTCTTTAACACTCCCTCTTATTGACTCGCACCAGTGTTCCCTTTGGCTGGGTTAAAGAGAGGTTGGAGGCGCGGCGTGCATGGGGCGGGGTTGGCATCATCACCCCCTCCCCCCCATCCCTTACTCACGACACCCGTACATCACACATACAGACAGACAGACACACAGATAAACCCTTCTTAGTCAAGCCAGTACCATTAATTCTATCGTCTCTACACCGTATTCATTTTTATTTCGTCTTCCTCCTCTTCTTCTATTTTTGTTTATATATCTTTTCTCCTGCATTTCTATATTTATTCATCTTTGTCTTCTCTTTTCTACCTTCTCCTCTTCCTCTTCTCCTTCTTCTTCTTCCTTCTCCTCCTTTTCTTTTTTTTCTTCTTCATTTTCTGTATCTTATTTTTTTTTCTTCTCGCTACCTTCTTTTCTCTTCTCTCTGCTCTCCTTCTCCTCCTCCTCCTTCTTTCTCAACCTACTTCTTCTCTCTTTCTCCTTCCGCATATCCATATACAAATCCACATCCTCCTCCTCCTCCTCCTACTTCCACTTTCCTTCTCCTTCCATGCACTGTCATCTCTTCTCCTCCTCATTTCCTTCCTTCATTCCCACCTTCTCTTCCCCAATATTCTCCTTCCTCCTTCAATCTGCCTCCCTTCACTTCTTCCCTCCCCTTCCCTAATTTTCTTTCTTCCTCTCCCTCGCTCCCCGTCTCACTGCCATCTTTACTCCATTCATACACTCCCCTTCCTCTCTCTCTCTCTCTCTCTCTCTCTCTCTCTCTCTCTCTCTCTCTCTCTCTCTCTCTCTCTTCCCCCAAATATCGAGAAATCTATAGTTGTTTATTTCTGTATTGTGTGTGTGTGTGTGTGTGTGTGTGTGTGTGTGTGTGTGTGTGTGTGTGTGTGTGTGTGTGTGTGTGTGTGTGTAATTCACCTCGGTCACCTGCTGGTCACCCAGCCAGTCTTCCGCATTACGGAGCGAGCTCAGAGCTCATAGACCGATCTTCGGGTAGGACTGAGACCACAACACACTCCACACACCGGGAAAGCGAGGCCACAACCCCTCGAGTTACATCTCGTACCTATTTACTGCTAGGTGAACAGACCCCACACATTAAGAGGCTTGCCCATTTGCCTCGCCGCGCCCGGATTCGAACCCGGACCTCTCGATTGTGAGTCGAGCGTGTTAACCACTACACTACGCGGTGTGTGTGTGTGTGTGTGTGTGTGTGTGTGTGTGTGTGTGTGTGTGTGTGTGTGTGTGTGTGTGTGTGTGTGTAATTCACTGTTTGATCTGCTGCAGTCTCTGACGAGACAGCCAGACGTTACCCTACGGAACGAGCTCAGAGCTCATTATTTCCGATCTTGGGATAGGCCTGAGACCAGGCACACACCACACACCGGGACAACAAGGTCACAACTCCTCGATTTACATCCCGTACCTACACACTGCTAGGTGAACAGGGGCTACACGTGAAAGGAGACACACCCAAATATCTCCACCCGGACGGGGAATCGAACCCCGGTCATCTGGATTGTGAAGCCAGCGCTCTAACCACTGAGCTACCGGGCCGTGTGTGTGTGTGTGTGTGTGTGTGTGTGTGTGTGTGTGTGTGTGTGTGTGT
>NC_059289.1:17025925-17030925 GCF_017591435.1 Portunus trituberculatus
GATAAACAGGTAAACTCTAGTGATTAACAGGTAAACTCTAGTGATTAACGGGTAAACTCTAGTGATTAACAGGTAAACTGTAATGATTAACAGGTAAACTCTAGTGATTAACAGGTAAACTCTAGTGATTAACGGGTAAACTCTAGTGATTAACAGGTAAACTCTAGTGATTAACAGGTAAACTCTAGTGATTAACAGGTAAACTAGTGATTAACAGGTAAACTCTAGTTAACAGGTAAACTCTAGTGATTAACAGGTAAACTCTAGTGATTAACAGGTAAACTCTAGTGATTAACAGGTAAACTCTAGTGATTAACAGGTAAACTCTAGTGATTAACAGGTAAACTCTAGTGATTAACAGGTAAACTCTAGTGATTAACAGGTAAACTCTAGTGATTAACAGGTAAACTCTAGTGATTAACAGGTAAATTCTAGTGATTACTAAGTAAACTCTAGTGATTAACAGGTAAACTAGTGATTAACAGGTAAACTCTAGTGATTAACAGGTAAACTCTAGTGATTAACAAACTCTAGGATTAACAGGTAAACTCTAGTGATTAACAGGTAAATTCTAGTGATTACTAAGTAAACTCTAGTGATTAACAGGTAAACTCTAGTGATTAACAGGTAAACTCTAGTGATTAACAGGTAAACTCTAGTGATTAACAGGTAAACTCTAGTGATTAACAGGTAAACTCTAGTGATTAACGGGTAAACTCTAGTTAACAGGTAAACTCTAGTGATTAACAGGTAAACTAGTGATTACTAAGTAAACTCTAGTGATAGTGATTAACAGGTAAACTCTAGTGATTAACAGGTAAACTCTAGTGATTAACAGGTAAACTCTAGTGATTAACAGGTAAACTCTAGTGATTAAAGTAAACTCTAGTGATTAACAGGTAAACTCTAGTGATTAACAGGTAAACTCTAGTGATTAACAGGTAAACTCTAGTGATTAACAGGTAAACTCTAGTGATTAACAGGTAAATTCTAGTGATTAACAGGTAAACTCTAGTGATTAACAGGTAAACTCTAGTGATTAACAGGTAAACTCTAGTGATTAACAGGTAAACTCTAGTGATTAACAGGTAAACTCTAGTGATTAACAGGTAAACTCTAGTGATTAACAGGTAAACTCTAGTGATTAACAGGTAAACTCTAGTGATTAACAGGTAAACTCTAGTGATTAACAGGTAAACTCTAGTGATTAACAGGTAAACTCTAGTGATTAACAGGTAAACTCTAGTGATTAACAGGTAAACTCTAGTGATTAACAGGTAAACTCTAGTGATTAACTAAACTCTAGTGATTAACAGGTAAACTCTAGTGATTAACAGGTAAACTCTAGTGATTAACAGGTAAACTCTAGTGATTAACAGGTAAACTCTAGTGATTAACAGGTAAACTCTAGTGATTAACAGGTAAACTCTAGTGATTAACAGGTAAACTCTAGTGATTAACAGGTAAACTCTAGTGATTAACAGGTAAACTCTATTAACAGGTGATTAACAGGTAAACTCTAGTGATTAACAGGTAAACTCTAGTGATTAACAGGTAAACTCTAGTGATTAACTCTAGTGATTAACAGGTAAACTCTAGTGATTAACAGGTAAACTCTAGTGATTAACAGGTAAACTCTAGTGATTAACAGGTAAACTCTAGTGATTAACAGGTAAACTCTAGTGATTAACAGGTAAACTCTAGTGATTAACAGGTAAACTCTAGTGATTAACAGGTAAACTCTAGTGATTAACAGGTAAACTCTAGTGATTAACAGGTAAACTCTAGTGATTAACAGGTAAACTCTAGTGATTAACAGGTAAACTCTAGTGATTAACAGGTAAACTCTAGTGATTAACAGGTAAACTCTAGTGATTAACAGGTAAACTCTAGTGATTAACAGGTAAACTCTAGTGATTAACAGGTAAACTCTAGTGATTAACAGGTAAACTCTAGTGATTAACAGGTAAACTCTAGTGATTAACAGGTAAACTCTAGTGATTAACAGGTAAACTCTAGTGATTAACAGGTAAACTCTAGTGATTAACAGGTAAACTCTAGTGATAAACAGGTAAACTCTAGTGATTAACAGGTAAACTCTAGTGATTAACAGGTAAACTCTAGTGATTAACAGGTAAACTCTAGTGATTAACAGGTAAACTCTAGTGATTAACAGGTAAACTCTAGTGATTAACAGGTAAACTCTAGTGATTAACAGGTAAACTCTAGTGATTAACAGGTAAACTCTAGTGATTAACAGGTAAACTCTAGTGATTAACAGGTAAATTCTAGTGATTACTAAATTCTAGTGATTACTTGGTAAACTCTAGTGATAAACTCTAGTGATTAACAGGTAAACTCTAGTGATTAACAGGTAAACTCTAGTGATTAACAGGTAAACTCTAGTGATTAACAGGTAAACTCTAGTGATTAACTAAACTCTAGTGATTAACAGGTAAACTAACAGGTAAACTCTAGTGATTAACAGGTAAACTCTAGTGATTAACAGGTAAACTCTAGTGATTAACAGGTAAACTCTAGTGATTAACAGGTAAACTCTAGTGATTAACAGGTAAACTCTAGTGATTAACAGGTAAACTCTGGTGATTAACAGGTAAACTCTAGTGATTAACAGGTAAACTCTAGTGATTAACAGGTAAATCTAGTGATTAACAGGTAAACTCTAGTGATTAACAGGTAAACTCTAGTGATTAACAGGTAAACTCTGGTGATTAACAGGTAAACTCTGGTGATTAACAGGTAAACTCTAGTGATTAACAGGTAAACTAGTGATTACTAGGTGGTGATTAACAGGTAAACTCTAGTGATTAACAGGTAAACTCTCAGGTAAACTCTAGTGATTAACAGGTAAACTCTAGTGATTAACAGGTAAACTCTAGTGATTAACAGGTAAACTCTAGTGATTAACAGGTAAACTCTAGTGATTAACAGGTAAACTCTAGTGATTAACAGGTAAACTCTAGTGATTAACTGGTAAACTCTAGTGATTAACAGGTAAACTAGTGATTAACAGGTAAACTCTAGTGATTAACAGGTAACCTCTAGTGATTAACAGGTAAACTTACCAAATTCTAATATTTAATAACAGATAGACTATGATAAATCATAATGATTAACAGGTAAAATATAATATTCAACAGGTAAACTTTCGGTAAACGCTAATGATAAACAGGTAAACTCTGGATAAACTCTACTGATTAACAGGTAAATTACTGGTAAATTCTAATGATCAACAAGTATATAAATTCTGGGTAAACTGTAATGATAAACAGGTAATTTCTTTGTAAACTGTAATGATGAACGGGTAAACTCTTTGTAAACTGTAATGATGAACGGGTAAACTTTGTAAAATTATGATGATGAACAAGTGAACACTAATAACACTTGGTAAATGAAGAGATGAACAGATAATCTCATAGCAAACTTAAGTAATTAACATGCAAACTCCAAGTAAACCACAAATACATATGCACGAGGCGAACGAACACCCACACCAGGGAACGCGGAGGAACACGGAGCAACGAAGAGGACCACTGAATGAATAACGAAAAGAATGAATAACAAAAGAACAGGGAAGTGTAAAATAAGTAAACTTGAATAAGTAAACAAAATATATTAATAACCGGAGTAAATAAATAAAGAGGAATGTCATTTTGTATTAGTCTGCGTGCAAGATTTAGTTAGGAATTGAATATCACTTAGTTCAATATGCAGCTCACAACAGTCACCCAAACACGTCAACAAGGAACAAACTGTCTATGTAGCTCACAACAGTCACCCAAACACGTCAACAAGGAACAAACTGTCTATGTAGCTCACAACAGTCACCCAAACACGTCAACAAGGAACAAACTGTCTATGAAGCTCACAACAGTCACCCAAACACGTCAACAAGGAACAAACTGTCTATGAAGCTCACAACAGTCACCCAAACACGTCAACAAGGAACAAACTGTCTATGAAGCTCACAAGTCACCCAAACACGTCACCAAGGAACAAACTGTCTAAGTAGCTCACAACAGTCACCCAAACACGTCAACAAGGAACAAACTGTCTATGAAGCTCACAAGTCACCCAAACACGTCAACAAGGAACAAACTGTCTATGAAGGTGACTTGATTCATTCACGCACCATTTCTGTGTAGCTCATTTATTTCATTCACTCATTTCAATACGTGAGTGATTCAGTTACGTAAAATTTGATAGAACTCATTTTTCATGTCTTTCGTTACAATCTTTCTCTTCTAAAGTTTGATTATTTTATTCTGAGATGCATGTTGTTGATGTTGTTGTTGTTGTTGTTGCTGTTGTTGTTGTTGTTGTTGTTGTTGTTGTTGTTGTTGTTGTGGTGGTGGTATTGTTGCTGTTATTGTTGCTGTATCTAAATAACTTTGGGGTCATATATTTCTCCTTAAAGCATAATACAATTTTAGTTTTTTTTCTTTCTTATAGGTGAGAAAGTATAATTCTTTTCCTTCCTTCAGACATATTACTTAGGCATTATACAATTTTTGGTTTCTTTTTAATACATAAGAAAAAAATTACATGTACAATTTTTTAATTTCTCCAGACATGTTACTTTTATTTACAACACATATTGCTATTTTTCAACCACAACTATTTGCATTACAAGTCTCTCTTTCCAGGAAAATAAACATAAAAAGAATTAGTCAATAAATCTGGAAGGAGATGTATTTTAAATATATATATATATATATATATATATATATATATATATATATATATATATATATATATATATATATATATATATATATATATATATATAATTTTTGAGATATGCAAAGCTAGAGATAAATGTTCATGCTTTTCGTTGTAAATTTTTCTTTTTAACATTTGATTCTCCTGCCAGGAAAACAAATAGAATGGATAAAAATGATACACAAGCTAACAATTCTGAGAGGAGATACGGTGACCAAAGATGACTGAGGACCCTGATCACGGCTGAAGTGCTTTTG
>NC_059289.1:17043425-17053425 GCF_017591435.1 Portunus trituberculatus
AACTTCCGGCGTCCCTGAGATCACCCACAACCCACGCCCACAGCCCACGCTCCTCGACACCCATCCACGCTCACTCAATAACCACACCCAAAGACACCCCTCTAACCAAACCTAACGTAACCTAACCCGTCACTCGCTCTATGCCCACATCCCGACACCCACACACCCTACACCCACTCACGCCCATGATATTTCACCGGCACACCCACACACGCACGCCTTGTTAAACTACACCCGAGAATCTTTCCTGCCTATATTTCTGAATCCTCCCTTTCTCTCTCCATGACTGTTTTCCAAGGCCACAAATGATTAGCGTAGTTCTCCAGCGTGTTTCTCCCGTTAGTAATATAGAAATAGTTGCTAATTTATCACTAGAACACTCATATGAATGCTTTATTCTCTCCATGACTGTTTTCCAAGGCCACAGAAATTTTATTAGCAGTGTTCTCCAGTGTTTCTCCGGTTAAAAATGTATGAATATTTGCTAATCTGGCACTACAACCGTAAAAACACTAATGAATGATTTATTCTCGCCATGACTGTTTTCCAAGGCCACAGAAATTATTAGCAAGGTTTTCTAACATGTTTTTTTTTTCCGGTGTGTAATGTAGAAATTTTACTAATCTGTCACTCGAACCGTAAAAACACTCTTAGAAACTATTTATTCTATCACTAGAACCCCCAAAAAACACATGAACGCTTACTCACTAACCACGATTGTCTTCCAAGCCCACTGAGATCACCAGCCGAGTTCTCTAGTATGTTTCTCTGGTCAATCACGCAAAAATCGAGTTAATATGTCATTTGAACCACTGAAACACGCTAAAAAACGCGTTGCTCTCTCACCTCACCACGACTATTTTCAAGGCCACAGAGATGAACAGCCGGGTTTTCAAGAGTGTTTCTACTCATTACAATATAAAAACCTTACCAAATTATACCTAGAACCATAAAAAACACAATAAAGAATCTCAACTAGAGCGTTTTGAATAAAGTAACGGTGGGGAGGTCTAATGTCTTTAAACCCACGCCTCATAACCCACCCACCGCCCACGCTCCACGCCCACAGCCCCGTCAGACTCAACTAGGCGAGACAAGGTCCTCATAAGTTCATTCCCTACCGCTCCTTGTCCTCGGAAAAAAAAAATTCAGTGTGCGAAGTTATAATGTAAGTTAAGATTGCGCGGCACGAGAGAGAGAGAGAGAGAGAGAGAGAGAGAGAGAGAGAGAGAGAGAGAGAGAGAGAGAGAGAGAGAGAGAGAGAGAGAGAGAGAGAGAGAGAGAGAGAGAGAGAGAGAGAGGAGGGAAAGTAATGATGGAAAGGAGTAATAGGAGAAAAGATAAGAAAGAGGAGATATTGCGTGTCTAGATGGTTTTGTGAAGATAAAGTTAAAAAAAAATGGGTGAGTTAATAAAGATAGGTGAAATGATAAGAGATAGGGGACAATATTGAAGGAAAATAGGGAACTACGTTGAAAATAATGGGGAAAAAGATGATGATTATGAATATTGTGCTTATTATCTATCATTGTCATCATTATTAACTACTGGTATTGTTTGTAGTAGTAGTAGTAGTAGTAGTAGTAGTAGTAGTAGTAGTAGTAGTAGTAGTAGTAGTAGTAGCAGGAGTAGTAGTAGTAGTAGCAGGACAGGTGGTGGTTGTGGTGGGTGGTGGCAGAAGCAGAGCAGCAGCAGCAGTGGTGGTGGTGGTGGTGGTGGTGGTGGTGGTGCAGTTGCAGGTGGTAGTAGTGGGTGCAGTGGAGGAAGAAGCAGTGGTGGTGGTGGTGGTGGTGGTGGTGGTGGTGGTGGTGGTGGTGGTGGTGGTGGTGGTGGTGGAGGAAGGAGAGGAGGAGGAGGAAGAAGAAGAAGAAGAAAAAGAAGAAGAAGAGTGGTGGTGGTGGTGGTGGTAGTAGTGGTAGTAGTAGTAGTAGTAGTAGTAGTAGTAGTAGCAGTAGCAGTAGCAGTAGCAGTAGCAGTAGCAGTAGCAGTAGCAGTAGCATCACCCTAATAAAACACACACGACATTATTCTTTCTCCTCTTCATAATTGTTCACATTCTTGCACATATTCTTTGTTCTCTCATCTAACCTTTTTGCTCTCGATCCTTGTGTTATTACCATTAGTACTACCATTTCTACACTTCCGCTGCTAAAATCGATTTCAGAAACGAGAGAGAGAGAGAGAGAGAGAGAGAGAGAGAGAGAGAGAGTCTAAAGATCAACCCTTCCTTCCCCTTCCCCTAATCTCACACAAAGCGACCCATCCCCCTCCCCTTCCCTCCTCTCTCCTCCCCTTCCTCCTCCATGGTCAAGGGGGAGGAGGAGGGTCGGGGCGGCAGGGCTCGGTGGGCATATGGCGCGGCAAACAGACAGACAGACATACAGATAGACAGACAGACAGACAGACAGACAGGCGGGCAGCGATGGTAGGAATGGATGATAAAGAAAGGAGAAAGTGTTATTGACAGGAGGAGGAGGAGGAGGAGGAGGAGGAGGAGGAGGAGGAGGAGGAGGAGGAGGAGGAGGAGGAGGAGGAGGAGGAGGAGGAGACAAAGAAAAAGATTACCTGCCAAAACATTACAAGAAGAAAGGAAACTAAAAATGTATTATTACGAGGAGGAGGAGGAGGAGGAGGAGGAGGAGGAGGAGGAGGAGGAGGAGGAGGAGGAGGAGGAGGAGGAGGAGGAGGGGAGGAGGAGGAGGATATAGATGAGGTGGAAAAAGATGAAGAAAAAGAAAATAAGGGTAAGGAGTTTGAGGAGGAGGAGGAGGAGGAGGAGGAGGAGGAGGAGGAGGAGGAGGAGGAGGAGGAGGAGGAGGAGGAGGTAGGAAATGAGAACGAGGAGGAAGAAGTAAATTACCAAGTGAGGAGGAGGAAGCAGGAGACGGTCACCGAAGAGGAGGAGGAGGAGGAGGAGGAGGAGGAGGAGGAGGAGGAGGAGGAGGAGGAGGAGGAGGAGGAGGAGGAGGAAGAGGAGGAGGAGGAGGACCTCTCATGCCCCTTTGGAGTCCTCCATTATCCTGGATCTTCCCTGAGGGGCACGTCACTTCCGTCCATCACCTCCTCCTCCTCCTCCTCCTCCTCCTCCTCCTCTTCCTCCTTATTCAACCTCTTCCCTTCACTTATCCTCTTCTCCAATCCTCACCTTCTTCCCATCCATTTTTTTCTTCCTTCTCTCTCTTTCTTCCTCTTCTTCTTCTTCTTCTTTTCTTCTTCCTTATATAGCATTGCCCATTCATTCATCCACTATTTTCCAATCTTTTCTTCTCTACCATTTCTTTTCCTCCTCTTCCATCTCCTCTTTCTTTCCTCCTACTCTTTCTTCCCTCGCTCTTCTCTACACCCCCCCCCTATTTCTTCATTTCTCCTCCTTCACTGACAAATCCCGCCCACTTCCTCCCAACACCTCCTCTTCTTCTTCTTCATCTTTCTTTCTTTTCTCTTCTTTTTCTTCTACTCCTACTCCTCCTCCTCCTCCTCCTCCTCCTCCTCCTCCTCCTGGCAGGTAAGTAAAGGAGGAAATTTCCTTTATGGCCACAACACTCTCCACGCAAACAGGTAAATATATATACAAGAGAGAGAGAGAGAGAGAGAGAGAGAGAGAGAGAGAGAGAGAGAGAGAGAGAGAGAGAGAGAGAGAGAGAGAGAGAGAGAGAGAGAGTACACACACACACACACACACACACACACACACACACACACACACACACACACACACACACACACACACACATTTCTCGTTATTTCTTTCTCTCCCTGTCTCTCCTCCTGCTGCTGCTGCTCCTCCTCCTCCTCCTCCTCCTCCTCCTCCTCCTCCTCCTCGATTTGAAATGGGAGAAATGAGAAACAATAAATAAAGTGATAAACATAAATAAATAAACAAACAACTGAGATACATACATATATACATACATACATACATACATACATAAATAAATAAATGAAATAAAATAAACAGGTTAAGAATTAATACAAACGTCATCAAAAACTAAACAAATGCTTAAATAAAAAAAAAAAAAGACTGAAAAATGAACAAAAAATTAATGAGTAAGTGGAACCATGCGTGCTTTGGGGTCCGAGGGGTCTCCAAGCGCACGGGTTCGAATCCTGTCCATGGTCCGAGTGTAGGTTGGGCTTACTCACTCAGGACAATGGTTTCCTAGAGGATGGGCTTTGAGATAGGAGGTACCACAAAAATACCCCCTTTAGCCCATAAATTGCCGTGATAAGCCCACATGGTATAAAAAAAAAAAAAAGATATATATATGAACACCTGTAATTAAACCCCTTCAGTACCATGATATAACCCCTTCAGTACCATGATATAACCCCTTCAGTACCATGATATAACCCCTTCAGTACCATGATATAACCCCTTCAGTACCATGATATAACCCTTCAGTAGTACCATGATATAACCCTTCAGTACCATGATATAACCCCTTCAGTACCATGATATAACCCCTTCAGTACCATGATATAACCCCTTCAGTACCATGATATAACCCCTTCAGTACCATGATATAACCCCTTCAGTACCATGATATAACCCCTTCAGTACCATGATATAACCCCTTCAGTACCATGATATAACCCCTTCAGTACCATGATATAACCCCTTCAGTACCATGATTTAACCCCTTCAGTACCATGACACACTTCCATATTCATTCTGCTTAGTATTTGGCAATTCTATACACCTTCAGAAACTTATGTCAGGGTTAAAGATTTTTTTGTAGTATTTTTTCCCTTTCCTTTGTCTGGTATTTTTGTCTTCATTTTGTCTTCAACTCTATTTTCCGATCCGCAGTCGCTCACACAGACGTCACCATTTTCTATTGCCTACCTTCTGGACCATTATATAAGTAAACGGTAGTAGGTAAAGTGTCCAGCATATTGTGAAGAAGTTTTCGTATTTACTAACCAATTCATCAGACCTGAAAAACAATATTCAAAAAAAAAAAAAAAAAAAAAACAAACAGAAGTGAGTGTTGTCGACCAGTAAATCTTTGTGACCTCCATAGACCTTTCCTAATGTCAATAAAATGGTCTAATCACTTATAAATTTCAAGGTTAAAAATGTGTCCCAGTATTGAAAGAGTTAATAAGAGGCGGGACGGGGCTGGACGGGGCTGGACGGGACGGGACGGGACTGGGCGGAGCGGGGTGGGGAGAGATATCACTACAAAGCTAATGACAGGTGAGTGAGTGCAGTAAATCGTGCATAATAATTAGCTGGAGTATTAAAGATGATTATAATGAATCGACAACTTCACACCACGCCATTACTACCGTGTGTGTGTGTGTGTGTGTGTGTGTGTGTGTGTGTGTGTGTGTGTGTGTGTGTGTGTGTGTGTGTGTGTGTGTGTGTGTGTGTGTCGACATCAAAAGGCCTCTCTCTCTCTCTCTCTCTCTCTCTCTCTCTCTCTCTCTCTCTCTCTCTCTCTCTCACTTAAAAGAAAAAAAAACTGTTCAAAAACTCTAAATAGCTTCTACCTTTTCATCTTCCTCTCTAAGCAAGTCAAGGAGGAGGAGGAGGAGGAGGAGGAGGAGGAGGAGGAGGAGGAGGAGGAGGAGGAGGAGGTAAACAAATACAGGTAAGTGAGGTAAAAGCACGTGGCCTGAGCGTATCTTCCTCCTCTTCTTCCTCCTCCTCCTTCTCTTCCTCTTCTTCCTCCTCCTCCTCCTCTTTCTCTTTTCCTACATCTTCCCTTTCCTTCCTGCCCTACTTTTCTTCCTTCTTTCTTTTATACTTATCTTCTTCCTCCTCTTCCTCTCTTCCTTCCCAACATTTTTTACCCTCCTCTTTTTTTTCTTTATTTTCCTCTTTTTCTCTTTCTTCCCATTAATTCTACTCCTTCCCTTCCCTCTCCTTATCTTCCTCTTCAACATCACCTCTTCCTCCTCCTGAATACACACACACACACACACACACACACAAGAACAACAACAACAACAACAACAAGTAGAATATGTATCAATGAAGTTAAAAATAATTAATAGATCTCTCTCTCTCTCTCTGTATTACCTGTCCAGTGAGTAAGCGTCACTCCGTCCAGCCATTCACCTGAGCTTACCTGGAAGGAGAGACAAGGAAACATTAGATCATTTCAGTAATCCCAGGAACACTGACGGAATATGCACCAATGTACCTTACCTATCTACTCATTAACCTGCCAACTCAATAAGCCAACGATTATAAAAGGGTCATATGGATGTTTTGTTTTGGTGTGCGTTAAGATAGGTGAGGTTATGTTGGGTTAGGTTAAGTTATATTATGTTAGGTCGTTAGGTTAGGTTAGGTTAGGTTAGGGTTATGTTAGGTAAGGTGAGATACGGTAATGTTAGGTAAGGTAAAGTAAGGTAAGGCTACATTAGGTTAGGTTAGGTAAGGCAAGCTAAGGTTAGGTTAGTTAAGGTGAGGTGAGGTAAGGTAAGGTTAGGTTAGATTTGGTCAGGTAAGGTAAGGTAAGGTAAGGTTAGGTAAAATAAAACAAGTTAAGGTTAGGTTATTCTACCTAAGTCTGATACAGGTAGACAAGAATTTTACAAGGTTCCACTAACCAAGCTCACTTGAGAAAAACACTTCGAGAAATGACACAAGCCACAACCTAAACCTAACCCAATCAAACCAAACTATCCCAACCAACTAATGAAACACACACACACACACACACACACACACACACACAGAGAGAGAGAGAGAGAGAGAGAGAGAGAGAGAGAGAGAGAGAGAGAGAGAGAGAGAGAGAGAGAGAGAGAGAGAGAGAGAGAACAAAAACCCTGAACTCATCAAGGCAACACAAACACACTGAAGTAAAACAAAAAACCTTGGAAACCTCAACTTTTACCTACTTACAACCTTATACATTTTTCCTCAGAGAGAGAGAGAGAGAGAGAGAGAGAGAGAGAGAGAGAGAGAGAGAGAGAGAGAGAGAGAGAGAGAGAGAGAGAGAGAGAGAGAGAGAGGCTTAGCACACTTAGTACTCTACACAGGGAGGGTATTTGTTGAAGCCGCAAGACAACACGGAAGGGAAGAGAGGGGAGAAAGAGAGAGGGAGAGAGGGAGAGGGGGATGGAGGAGTATGAGAGAGAGAAGGGAGGGGGGGAAAGGGAGGAAAAAGGGAAAAAACGAACAGTATAAGAGTTTCCATTTTACCTCCAGGCGTGTTTCCCTCTCCATCTACGATTGTGTGTATAGGAAAGAGGAAGAGGAGGAAGAGGAGGAAGAGGATGAGGTAGGAGGTGGAAGAAGGAAAAAAGAAAGAAACGAAAGATAGGAGGAAGACCAGTAAATGTAGAAAGGCAAGGAAGGAAAGGAGAGAGGAAAGGATGAGGAAGACAAGGAGAAGCAGGAGGAGGAGGAGGAGGAGGAGAGACAGAACAGAAGAAGGAGGACGAAGAGAAGGAAGGAGGAGAATAAGATATTAAGAAGATGGAAAGGGAGAAGAGGAGAGAAAGGAGAAGAAAAAGGGAATACTGAAGGAATACAAGAAGGAGGAGAGGAAGAAGAGGAAAGGCAAGGAGGAAGAGGAGAGCCAATAAAGAAGAAGAGGAGGAGGAGGAAAAAGTAAGCTGAAGGTAAGGAGAAGAGGAAAGAAAGAAGACGGAGGAGGAAGAAGGAAGGAGGAATATTGAAAGACAGAAAGAAGGAGGAAGGAGGAAAAGAAGAGCCAATAAAGAAGGAAGAAGAAGAGGAAGACGAGGAAAGACATAAGGAAGAAGGAAGAAGAAGAAAAGGAGAGAAAGGAAACGGAAGAAAGAAAAATGAGAGAGAGAGAGAGAGAGAGAGAGAGAGAGAGAGAGAGAGAGAGAGAGAGAGAGAGAGAGAGAGAGAGAGAGAGAGGCAAGGAGGAAAGCCAGTAAAAGGAGGAGGAGGAGAGGGAGAAGGAAAGGAGGTGAAGGGGAGGATGGGGAGGAAGGGAGAGGGAGGTGGGGAGTTACTGACGTCATTAAGGTGGGGGAAGGAATATCGGGGAGGAGAAATATTGACTGATTTCATTTAAGGCGCCAAAACAAGAGAGGCACGGAGGAGGAAGGGGGGGAGGGAAGGGGAAGGGGGAGGGATGCCAACTTACTAATATATCAAAGGCAGAGAGAGAGAGAGAGAGAGAGAGAGAGAGAGAGAGAGAGAGAGAGAGAGAGATATGAACAAATAACGAATGAACGAATCGAAAGAAAGAATAAAAAAAACAAATAGAAATGAGAAACTATCAAAAAGAAGTAATAATGAGAGAGAAAGTAAGATAAAAGAGAAGGAAAGGGGAAATAAAAAAAATAATGGGAGAAGGAAGGAGGAGGAGGAGGAGGAGGAGGAGGAGGAGGAGGAGGAGGAGGAGGAGGAATAAGAAGAAGAAGAAGAAGAAGAAGAAGGAGGAGGAGAGGAGGAAGGAGGAAGGAATAATAATAATAAGAAGAAGAAGAAGAAGAAGAAGAAGAAGAAGAAGAGGAGGAGGAGGAGGAGGAGGAGGAGGAGGAGGAGGAGGAGGAGGAGGAGGAGGAGGAGAAGTATGAGAGGAAGGAGAGAAGCAGGATGGAATGTGGGAATCAATATGGAGGAAAGAGGAATCAGAATTAGGAATTAGCCTCCATTTTGAACTCTCCTCTCTTTACCTAACGTTGGAGGAGGAGGAGGAGGAGGAGGAGGAGGAGGAGGAGGAGGAGGAGGAAGGAAAAAAAAAACTAAGGGCAGTTTCTTCAGTTCTTTTTTTTTTTTCTATCTTTATTTAACCATTTATTTATCTTGACTTTATTTTTTGGCCTCTTAATGGATGAGAGAGAGAGAGAGAGAGAGAGAGAGAGAGAGAGAGAGAGAGAGAGAGAGAGAGAGAGAGAGAGAGAGAGGGGGGGAAGGAATGAAGGAAAAGCGAATAGGAAATAATGGAAGGAATAACGAATGAGGGTAAAGGGACGAGAGGAATGAGAGAGAGAGAGAGAGAGAGAGAGAGAGAGAGAGAGAGAGAGAGAGAGAGAGAGACGGTGCTAAACTGTTTAATGTGAAAATGCTTAGCTCCTCCTCTCTCTCTCTCTCTCTCTCTCTCTCTATTTCTTATCTCAGTTACGTAAATAAAATAAATAAATGAATGAATGAATGCATGAATGAATAAATAAATAAATAAACAAATAATGGAAGATTAATATATTGAAATAAAAATGAAATAAAACCAAAATAAGAATGAAAAAGATGATCACAGCCACGCCACACACCCTGCTCATCCCTGCCCCTGCCTACCCCCACCCTATCCCTGCCCCTGCCTACCCTCACCCTACCCCTGTATACTCCATCCCTACCCATCCCTGCCCTTGCCTGCCTAGCCCATCCCTACCTCCAGCATACTCCATCACTATCCCTGTCTAGCCCATCTCTACCCCTGCCCAGCCCATCCCTACTCCTGTATACTCCATTCCTATCCCTGCCTAGCCCATCCCTACCCCTGCCTAGTCTATCCCTGCCCCTGCCTAGTCCTTCTCAGCCGTGCCAAGATTTACCCTACCCCTGCCGTCCTTGCTCATCCCTGCCCTGCCCCAATCACGTTACTTACGCCTACCCTGTCTAACTCTACCCTGCCCTGCCAAGCCCTGCCAAACCCTGCCCAGCCTTGTTCAGCCCTGCCCACTCCTTGCCTCACTCAAACTATTACTCTCAAGGTTCTAATATACAAGAGGACAACATTTTTATTCTTGGCCTTGTTGTTGTTGTTGTTGTTGTTGTTGTTGTTGTTGTTGTCTTCAAATGTTGGTTATTGTTGTTATTTTTATTTGTTGTTGTTTTGGGTTAGGTTATATCAAGAACAGTATTTCATTATATGTAAACACTGATACACACACACACACACACACACACACACACACACACACACACACACAGCAATATACATACATACATACATACATTACTTACACAAATAGAACAGCATACATAATCTCTCTCTCTCTCTCTCTCTCTCTCTCTCTCTCTCAGTTTTTTCCCTCCTCTCTCGTCTCGGCGCCACAGGAAACG
>NC_059289.1:17058425-17075925 GCF_017591435.1 Portunus trituberculatus
CACACACACAGCGTGACACACATAACACAGAAGGCGTGGCGTGTACATGTCACCCACACGTCTCACACGCATTAGAGAGAGAGAGAGAGAGAGAGAGAGAGAGAGAGAGAGAGAGAGAGAGAGAGAGAGAGAGAGAGAGAGAGAGAGAGACCAGTATTCAGAAACGCTTATCTCTTTCACGACGACTATTTCCAAAGCCTTAAGTTGAAGATATTCGTGTTTTTAAGGGTATTTTTATGGTTGTGGTGATGGATTAACAAGATTTCTAGTTTATCATCGGGAGAAACTGTCTTGAAAACCATCTTAGTCGTGTATGGGGACTTGGAAAATTGTGGTGAGAGAGAGCAAGGCGTTTCTGAATACTGCCGAGAGAGAGAGAGAGAGAGAGAGAGAGAGAGAGAGAGAGAGAGAGAGAGAGAGAGAGAGTACTGACTGAACATACAACATACCAACGCGTGACATATTTCGTGATGTTGGGACTAGGTGAACGCAATTAGGGCGACACACACTGGAGACACAGGCGAGGGTGAACTGTATAGCTTAGCGTGACGGGGCAGAAGGGAATGTGACGCAGAGCCGGAGAGAGGTAATAAGCGTGTATTAGGCCTGGCAGGATAGCAGGGCAGGATCTAATGAGTTGCAACACTGGTAGGGTGAAGCTAATATCCTACTGGTGATTCGTGTGTTGTGGTAATCGTTCCCCTGGTGATGGCTTAGTTTGGTTAGGTTAGAATTACTACTGGAATACTCTTGATTACTGGGACACATTTTTACCTTGAGATTTGTGTACGATTAGATAATTTTATTGACATTAGGAAGGGTCTATGAAGGTCAGAAGATTAATGGCCACAGTCTTCACTATTTTAGCCCCTTCAGTACTGGGACACATTTTTACCTTGAGATTTGTGTACGCTTAGACCATTTTATTGACATTATGAAGGGTCTATGGAGGTCAGAAGATTAATGGCCACAGTCTTCAGTATCTTAACCCCTTCAGTACTGGGACACATTTTTACCTTGAGATTTGTGTACGATTAACCATTTTATTGACATTATGAAGGGTCTATGGAGGTCAGAAGATTAATGGCCACAGTCTTCACTATTTTTATCCCCTACGTGAGTTTCTGAAGCTGTATAAAATCACCAAATAGTAAGCAGAATGAATATGGAAATGCGTCGTGGTACTGAAGGGGTCAATGAAAGATAAGTGAGTGAAAGGTTTATGTTTAAATTATTTGCTTTTCTTTTGTGTTCTAGGATTAATGAAAAAATAAATAAGTGAAATTGAAATCTATTATTTTTCTCTTCTCGCTTCTAAAATTAATGAAAGGATATGCAAGTGAAAGGGTTATGTGTTAATTACTTCCTATTTTCGTTTGGTTCTAGAATTATAAAGAATAAATAAGTGAAATTGTTATCTATGAAATATTTTCTCGTCCTTTGGGTTTTAGAATTAATGAAAGGGTAAATAAGTGAAAGGGTTAGCTATCAAATATTTTCTTCTTTTTTGTGTGTTGTAGAATGAAAGAAAAGGTAAATAAGTTAAATTCTAAATCATTCTTTTTGTTTTTCCTTTTCTGGTGTTTTTTTTTTTTTATCTAGTAACATTCTGAAAACACACACCAACAAATAACAACATTCACATCAGCATCAACAATAATAAATCAATATTTTTTCCTTTTCTTTTCTCAGATGTGGTTTTTATTTAGTAATATTTCGAACAAGAACAGACAAATAAATAAATAAATAGACAAATAAAACAACAACCATAATAAACAAATATATAAATAAATCAGTCAACAAACATTAACACACCAACACTCACATTCTTAAACGTTCTGAACCCTCATGGCAACACTTACATTTTTCCTCTCAAAATAAAATAAGATCTTTTAATTCCTATATTTTCCTCTTCGTATTAACCTCTTTAGAACCATGACACGTTTTCATATTTATTCTGCTTACTGTATGAGATGATTTTGTACAGCTTCAGAAATTTATGTGGGAATTAAATCAGTGAAGACTCGGGGCATTAATCTTCTGACGTCAATAGACCCTTCCTACGTAGATAAAATCGTCTAACAATATTCAAAACTCATGGTAAAAATGCGTCCCAGTACTGAAGGGGTTAAACATTCTCATTACAGCACCAACTATTCCCTGTTTCTTTCACTCCCTCTACGTGCTTTACCCTCTCACACACACACACACACACACATACACACACACACACACACACACACACACATTCACAGCGCTCTCTGCCGGTCTTAATAGCTGTTATGGCTGTTACTGCTGCTCTAATTACTTTTACAGCCACTCCAGCCATGCACCTAACTGCTCTTTGCACTACCTTCAAGCACTGCACATTGTTGAAGTTATTTTACTGGTGACTGGTGACTGGTGACTGGTGACTGCCGCCGCTGTCATGTCAAGGTAACGCAGTGATGAGAAGGATGTGGAAAACTGGACTTGACTATGAAAAAATTAAACTAAAATAAAATAAGGAAAGAAGAAGAAGAAGAAGAAGAAGAAGAAGAAGAAGAAGAAGAAGAAGAAGAAGAAGAAGAAGTAGAAGATGAAGATAAAAAAAGATGAAGATGAAGAAGAAGAACAAGAAGAAGAAGAAGATGATGATGATGAAGAAGAAAAGAAGAAGAAGAAAGGAAAACAAAAGAAGGAACGAGAAAACAACAACACCCAAAAACCAAAACAATACAAAAAAATCCATCAATAAAACTAAATAAAAACATAATTCATAATCACAACAACAACAACAACAACAACAACAACAACAACAAGAGAGAGAAAGAGAGAGAGAGAAAAAAAAAAAGGTCCATAAACACAGCGTCATCATTACAGCAATATTTTAGCAATCAAGTTCGCCATTATCACAAGTGGGTCAGTAGTAGTAGTAGTAGTAGTAGTAGTAGTAGTAGTAGTAGTAGTAGTAGTAGTAGTAGTAGTAGTAGTAGAATCAACAGTAATGTAGTAGTAGTAGTAGTAGTAGTGTAGTAGTAGTAGTAGTAGTAATAGAAATAGTAATAGTAGTAGTAGTAGTAGAGTCAACAGTAATGTAGTAGTAGTAGTAGTAGTAGTAGTAGTAGTAGTAGTAGTAGTAGTAGTAGTAGTAGTAGTAGCAGTCGTAGTAGTAGCAGTAGTAATAGTAGCAGTAGCAGTAGTAATAGTAGCAGTAGTAGTAATAACAGTAGTAGCAGTAGCAGTAGCAGTAGTAGTAGCAGTAGCAGATTGAGTTACAGGCGAAATGTCTGTATTTGCCTGAACACACTGGTTACATGACCCATTTTCCCATTGGAATTACTAATGGTTATCACAGGCTACGGTGGTGCTGTGTATCCATTGCTTGGTTATAATGGCCGGTGTTCATTGCATTTATTGTTATTGCAGTGCGTGGCTTGTTGAAAATGAATGAATATATATTAAAAAAATATATATATATGAAAAGTTTCTCTCGTACATGTTAGCATTGATTATTATCATTGTTATTAGGATTAGTGTTAATTAGAATGACCCTTTTTGTTGTTTTGTCTTATTTTGTGTTGTTTTCTGGGCATTACGAGTGTTGTTGTTGTGTTTTGTATGATGTATTGTGAAGCATGAGTAATTTTCATTGTTCATGTTACTACTACTACTACTACTACTACTACTACTACTACTACTACTACAAAACTGCTGCCACTACTACTATTACTGCTTCTACAAAACTACTGCAACTACTACTACTACTATACTATACTACTTCTACTTCTACTACTACTACTACTACTACTACTACTACAACTACTACTACCTTTACTAGTGACAGAGAAGAGGGATAATATCTAAGATTACCATTATCATTGGTAGGTCATCCCCCTCCCTCTCTCTCTCTCTCTCTCTCTCTCTCTCTCTCTCTCTCTCTCTCTCTCTCTCTCTCTCAGGCCTAATTCGTTCGTTTCTCAACGTCTCATGATCGTGTCGGATTATAGAAGAGATGATGATGATGATGATGATGATATGATAGTGGTGGTGGTGGTGAAGGACGTCATGGTATGTGCGTAGTAGCAGTATTGTTATTGTTGTTGTTGTTGTTGTTGTTGTTGTTGTTGTTGGTGGTGGTGGTGGTGGCACATGTAAACACCAGCAAACACTTCCTTTGTAAACACTCTCTATGTCTCAGGTATCTAAAGTCACTCTAATATTTCCACTTCCCTTCAGTTTCCAGACACCATGGCTATTTATCTCCCCTTCCAGTCTTCCCTTGGTAAACATCCCCCTGTCTCAACCTACCATCCCATTTGCCCCCTCCTCACACCACACCTCTTTTACAGATAACACACGTCATTGCTCCCTTTCCTTTTTATTCTCTCCCTCTTCCTTTAGCAAATCTTTGATTGATGTTTTAAGCTACTAACCTCTCCTTCCTCTCTCTTTTTCAGATAACACATGTACTTTCGCCCTTTCTTTTTTTTCCCCTCTTCCTTTAGCAAACCTTCTTCAATGGGGATTCCGAGGGTGATATAGGACTTATCTATCTATCTATCAATCTATCTATCTATCTATCTATCTATATATAAAGATAACTCCTATATCACCTTCTGAATCCCCTTCTGACTACATATCTATTCAACTTGTTTGGGGACCGGCACCTTGGTGGGCCTTTTTTTTTCATTCACTATCTTTGTTGCCCATGGCTGGTTTTCACTTTTACATGGAAAAAAAAAATCATTCTTCTCTTCACTTAATTGTCTCATATTTCACTGAAAGGATTAAACGACTTGGAATCTCCCATTTTTTCTCCCCTTCAGAAGAATAATCAATAAATAACTCATCCTTCCATTCCCTTAACTGTTTTGTATTACGGTGAAAGGGATATAGGACTAAGATTCACCCTTTTCTTCTCTCCTTCCAAAATAATCAATAAATAAATCATCCTTCCATTCCTTTAATTGTTTTGTGTCGCAATTTTTTTTTTTATCGCATTGGAAGTGTTGAACGACCATTTCTTCCTCACATTGCAGATAACACAAATAATTCCCCTCGATTTCCTTAACGTCTCAAAGAATTACACCCTCCATTCCTTTCTCCCCTTTCAGATAACAATCCCTCCCTTTTCTCCCCTCCTTAGCAAACGTCTTAAAGAGCCACACTCCCCTTCCTTTCCCCTCTCACCTGATAACACACTCCTTTGTTTCCTTCTGTTGCCTACAAACCCTCCCTGGATGCCTTGACATACCGACGGAGGCGTGGCGGGAGGGAGATAAGAGAGATAGATCAGGTCACCCCGATTACGCCCCGCCTCGCCTAGCCCCGCACCTCCACTGATAAGGACCAATCAAGGCAGGTAACGCGCGCCTATACACGAGATAAGACACGTCCTATGCAATACAGCGCTCCTCAGGTATTGATAAAAGAAGGTGTTTGGGTGTTTGGTTGTGATCATATGAGTGGTGTGTGTGTGTGTGTGTGTGTGTGTGTGTGTGTGTGTGTGTGTGTGTGTGTGTGTCATTCTTTACAAAAGTTAATGATGGCTGGTTTCACAAAGCATATTAGAAGGACTTATTACCTTCTCTCTCCCTTCCTCTCTCGCTCTCCTCCATTCTTTCCTTCCTCCCTTCTCTCTCCAATCTTCCACGCCTCTTGTAGGGTAAAACTTTCCTCTTATCTAATTAGAGTGTGCAATCCAGTGGCTTTCTCTCTCCTCCTCTTCCTCCTCCTTCCTCCTCGTCCTCCTCCTCCTCCACCTCCCTCCTCCTCCTCCTTCTCCTCCTCCTCTTTTCTACCTTGAACAGAAGCGATGTAATTCTATATTGGTTGAGATAATCCTTTAGTGTTTCTTTAGTGTTTCTTTTCTATGTATTTGCGTGGATAATTTTTTCACATTGTGGTTTAATGAATGTTCACGTGATTAATATGTGATGAGTGTGTTAATTACTGTGGGAAATTGAATTCAACGTGCACGGTGGCTTGTTGTTGTTGTTGTTGTTGTTGGTGGTGGTGGTGGTTGGTGGTTAGTGGTTGTTGGTGGAGGATAATGTTGTTGTTGTTGTTGTTGGTGGTGGTGGTGGTGGTGGTGGTGGTCTTTTGTATCTTATAGTGATTTGAAATGAGAGTTTGTTGATGTTCCTCTTGTTATTGACGTTGTTGATGTTATTGTTGTTGTTGTTGTTGTTGTTGTTGTTGGTGTTGCTGTTGTTTCTATTGTTGTGATTTGTTACTACTACTATAACTACTACTACTATTATACACTACTACCACAACCATCACCATCACCATCACCACCACGACCACTACAACCACCACCACCACCACCACCATCATCGCCAAGGTTCCCCTCTGGAATCTCTCTTGAATTTGGTAATTTCCGCCACACTGATGAACTAATGAGCTCCCCTCTCCCTCTCTCCCCTCACTCTCTCTACTCCCCTCTTCCCTCACTTCTCCATCTTTAACTCTTTTTTTCCCCTTTTTCCTTTAGTGTTAAGTGTGTTTATGTGTTTGTATACACTCACACACTCTCTCTCTCTCTCTCTCTCACAAGCCAACAAAAACTCACTAAAAAATTAAAAACACCAAGAACACACACACACACACCATCAGTCGTTACGTTAATATGTATACGCTGGAGGAGGGATGTGGTCGCGTGTTCAGAGAGAGAGGAAGAGAGGGAGAGGGAGAGCGGGAGAAGGGAAAAGGGAGGGGAATAAGCACTAGGCCCTCACTCACTCCTATTGACCCACGATTCTCTCTGTCTCTCTCTCTCTCTTGGTCCCCAGTCTGCGTTACTACCATGGCTTTGCGTTCTCTCTCTCTCTCTCTCTCTCTCTCTCTCTTTTAATCAGAAAGTAGTATTAATTATAAGAAATCTTACTGCAGTAGAGAGAGAGAGAGAGAGAGAGAGAGAGAGAGAGAGAGAGAGAGAGAGAGAGAGAGAGAATTAAGGTAACTCAAGCAATCTACCTTCATTAAGTTCCCTCTCTCTCTCTCTCTCTCTCTCTCTCTCTCTCTAATCAATATAAGACATGTAATTCCTTTAGATTCCGAAGAGTACGAAATATTACTCTCTCTCTCTCTCTCTCTCTCTCTCAAATAGAATCTTGAAAACGTGATCAGAAGAAAATTACACTCCTTACCTTTAATGAGAGAGAGAGAGAGAGAGAGAGAGAGAGAGAGAGAGAGAGAGAGAGAGAGAGAGAGAGAGAGAGAGAGAGAGAGAGAGAGAGAGAGAGAGAGAGAGAGAGAGAGAGAGAAGTACTTCCATCACGTGATATGTAAAGACCTCATCACTACCACTTAGACAGCTGGGAAGAGAGAGAGAGAGAGAGAGAGAGAGAGAGAGAGAGAGAGAGAGAGAGAGAGAGAGAGAGAGAGAGAGAGAGAGAGAGAGAGAGAGAGAGAGAGAGAGAGAGAGAGAGAGAGAGAGAGAGAGAGAGAGAGAGAGAGAGAGAGAGAGGAGGAGAGAGAGAGAGAGAGAGAGAGAGAGAGAGAGAGAGAGAGAGAGAGAGAGAGAGAGAGAGAGAGGGCAGGGGGCAGAGAGAGAGAGAGTGGAGGGGGAGAGGGGAAAAGGTGAGGGGAGGATCGGGGGGTGATTAATCTAAGGACAATGCTGAGAGGCGAGAGAGGCGAGAGAGGGGACAGAGAGAAGGGAGAGGGGAGAGAGGGATGGGAGAATGGAGAGGGAGAGGGGCTGAAGATGACTCACTACTTTGAAAGAGGGGAGAGGGAGAAAAAGGGGAGATAAACGGGGAGAAAAGGGAGGGAAGAATGAAAGAAGGGAGGAAGAGGGAGAAAGAAAGAGAGTGTGTGTTCCCTTATGCTCTCCCTCTAGTCGAGAGAGAGAGAGAGAGAGAGAGAGAGAGAGAGAGAGAGAGAGAGAGAGAGAGAGAGAGAGAGAGAGAGAGAGAGAGAGAGAGAGAGAGAGAGAGAGGAGGAAGAATAAGGAAGAAAAATACTGGGAGTAGGAGAAAGGTAAAAAAAATAATGAGAGAGAGAGAGAGAGAGAGAGAGAGAGAGAGAGAGAGAGAGAGAGAGAGAGAGAGAGATACCTTTATTATTATTAGACCTACCCTCTTTCCTTCCTCCCTTTTCCTTTCCCCCTTCTCTCTCTCTCTCTCTCTCTCACACACACACACACACACACACACACACACACACACACACACACACACACACACACACACACACACACACACAGCAACAAGGCAGAAACACAAGGCAAGAACAAAAACAACAGGTAAACTCATTAGGCACGGTGACACAACGACTTAATTAACACAACCAACTCAAAAGATAAGGTAATGATAACACAGGAGGAGGAGGAGGAGGAGGAGGAGGAGGAGGAGGAGGAGGAGGAGGAGGAGGAGGAGGAGGAGGAGGAGGAGGAGGAGGAGGAGGAGGAAGAAGAGGAGATATGTAGATAGCTTCTCAATCCATCTCACTTTCCCTCCTCTCTTTCCTTCCTTCTTCCTCTCTCTCTCTCTCTCTCTCTCTCTCTCTCTGAGGGGACGAATATAAGGGAAGAAGGAAAACGAATGAGAGAGAGAGAGAGAGAGAGAGAGAGAGAGAGAGAGAGAGAGAGAGAGAGAGAGAGAGAGAGAGAGAGTAGTAAGACCATTATTGATCACGTGTGACACTGGGAAAGGGGCCGGGAGGGAGTGGCTGAGAGAGAGAGAGAGAGAGAGAGAGAGAGAGAGAGAGAGAGAGAGAGAGAGAGAGAGAGAGAGAGAGAGAGAGAGAGAGAGAGAGAGAGTTTTGGAAGGCCTCTATTATTATGTCCACTTGACGACCTAAATATAACTTTTATTTTTCCAACTTTAGTAGGTAAGAGAGAGAGAGAGAGAGAGAGAGAGAGAGAGAGAGAGAGAGAGAGAGAGAGAGAGAGAGAGAGATTTTATGATGATTATTTCACTGGTAGTAGTAGTAGTAGTAGTAGTAGTAGTAGTAGTAGTAGTAGTAGTAGTAGTAGTGTGTGTGTGTGTGTGTGTGTGTGTGTGTGTGTGTGTGTGTGTGTGTGTGTGTGTGTGTGTGTGTGTGTGTGTGTGTGTGTGTGTGTGTGTGTGCATTTAGCCCCGTCGCTCTTAAAAAGTACACTTCCTCTCTAATAGCACTGAGCCATTATCTCTCTCTCTCTCTCTCTCTCTCTCTATTGTCTGATGTATATTCCTGTCATCATTGTATAAACCAGTAGCATGTCATCTCTCTCTCTCTCTCTCTCTCTCTCTCTCTCTCTCTCTAATTCAGGAGCGCGGCGGCGTATTAGCGGCAGGAAATATTCGCGTAAATCCCAAGAGATAGAACTTTTTCCCCTTTTTTTCTCAGTGAGGGGAAGGCGAGGAAGATAAAATAGTGTGGCAGAGAGTGTGCATAATTCAATCAGGTAGTGTGTGTGTGTGTGTGTGTGTGTGTGTGTGTGTGTGTGTGTGTGTGTGTGTGTGTGTGTGTGTGTGTGTGTGTCTTTTACTATGTCCACATGATAGTTTACATATTCACTTGCCTTATCTTCATTCCTATAACCTAACGTAATCATTGTAATCCCATAAGCTCGCTCTCTCTCTCTCTAATCCTGCTTTTCATTTCATAATTCATCATTTGCATAACAATCACACTTTTCAACAATCTCTCTCTCTCTCTCTCTCTCTCTCTCTCTAACAGGAAAAGTTCCATCATTCTCAACATAATTCCCACACACACACACACACACACACACACACAATAACTATCAGTACCAACCATACCTTCACCTGAGCCTCTAATTACCTGAGCACGGCATGAAAAATAATGACAACAACCCTTTCGACACCACTGGCTTAAGGTGAGAGGGCCACGCGAGTCTATCTCTGTGTGTGTGTGTGTGTGTGTGTGTGTGTGTGTGTGTGTGTGTGTGTGTGTGTGTGTGTGTGTGTGTGTGTGTGTGTGTGTGTGTGAGTGATCAGGTTGTTCCCATACATTCCCAGGTGAGGTGTTGATTGAGTTACCTGCTATGGCTTCACGGCTCGCTACCTTGCTATTGGTGCTTGTGTTGCGTCTCAATATGGCAGGTGAAAAGTGTATTGCTGTTGTTTTTCTTTTTTTTTTTAAGGGTTTCGTGTGTTGTTTCTTGTTGTTGTTCTGTGTTGCGTCTCAGTATTCCAGGTGAGCAATATATTGCTGTTGTTTTTCTTATTTATGTTGTTTTCTTGAGGGGGTTTGGTGTGTTGTCGTTGTTGTTGTTGTTGTTATTCTGTGTTGTGTCTCAGTATGGCAAGTGAGAAGTGTATTGCTCTTGTTTTTCTTATATGTGTTTCGTTTTTTTTAGGGGGGTGTTTCGACTAGCCTTGTTTTCAAGAGTGTTTCTCCTGTTAACAATGCACAAATCTCGTCACTCTACCTCTAGAACCGTAGAAACCCCCTTAAAAACTCGTGTCAATTCAAATAAAGCCTTTTGAAATAGTGGAGGTGAAGCGCAGGTGTTTTGAGAATACGAGCCGTTCTCTCTCTCTCTCTCTCTCTCTCTCTCCCTTACCTTTCATCTACTTAATTATCTCCCTCTTACTTTACCTGTGTCATCTACCTATTTATTTCTCTCTCACCTATCTTATCCTATCTCTCCCTCTCCCTCCTTACCTTCCTCTAATCTGATCTTCCTCACCTACCTATTTATTCTCTCCTTTCTTTCTCTCCCTGTATAAATTGCCCTAATCTTACCTTCCTCACCTACTTATCTCCCTCTCTCTTTTTCCCTTTCTACCTTATCCTCCCTAGTTTAGCCCCTCTTCCCTCTCCCTTTCTCCCATACCTTACCTTACCTTACCGTGTCTCTATTATATTACCTGCCTCTCTCCCTCCCCTCACCTGCCGTCCCCTCTACTCTCTACCTACCCTCATCTTTACCTGCCTATACATCTACTTTCCCACGATAAGGTGTCTATTTTGCATGTTTTTTACGAGAATTGGGGATTTTTTAACATTTTTTTCCCTACTTTCTGATTTGTGAGTCTATTTTTGTGCGTAAGAAATGGCATTGTGTTTTTGTTTTTTCCTTCGTGTGTGTGTGTGTGTGTGTGTGTGTGTGTGTGTGTGTGTGTGTGTGTGTGTGTGTGTGTGTGTGTGTGTGTGTTTGTAGGGGAAATTAATGCAGTATACGTTTTTTATTACTGTTACAGGTGTGTGTGTGTGTGTGTGTGTGTGTGTGTGTGTGTGTGTGTGTGTGTGTGTGTGTGTGTGTGTGTGTGTGTGTGTGTGTGTGTGTGTGTGTGTGTGTGTGTGTGTGTGTTTCACTGTTTGATCTGCTGCAGTCTCTGACGAGACAGCCAGAAGTTACCCTACGGAACGAGCTCAGAGCTCATTATTTCCGATCTTCGGATAGGCCTGAGACCAGGCACACACCACACACCGGGACAACAAGGTCACAACTCCTCGATTTACATCCCGTACCTACTCACTGCTAGGTGAACAGGGGCTACACGTGAAAGGAGACACACCCAAATATCTCCACCCGGCCGGGGAATCGAACCCCGGTCCTCTGGCTTGTGAAGCCAGCGCTCTAACCACTGCGCTACCGGGTGTGTGTGTGTGTGTGTGTGTGTGTGTGTGTGTGTGTGTGTGTGTGTGTGTGTGCGATTCATAGGTTGTCTTGTTATTGATCTGTTTTAGTGTATCTCTCTCTCTCTCTCTCTCTCTCTCTCTCTCTCTCTCTCTCTCTCTCTCTTATGACAGCCAAGTACAGCTGTCGTGTTTACTTTACGGCGCTATGGTGTGTGTGTGTGTGTGTGTGTGTGTGTGTGTGTGTGTGTGTGTGTGTGTGTGTGTGTGTGTGTGTGTGTGTGTGTGTGTGTGTGTGTGTGTGTGTGTCCCTTTACAACCTTTCCTGGTTTATGATCTCCGCTTCCTCTGTGTGTTTTCTCAGAATGTGGAATACTGCTTACACACACACTCTCTCTCTCTCTCTCTCTCTCTCTCGTTCACCGTTCACTCCTCCTCCCTTATTATACTTCTTTACGCGTTCCCGAGAGAGAGAGAGAGAGAGAGAGAGAGAGAGAGAGAGAGAGAGAGAGAGAGAGAGACGGGCGTGCAAAAGTTGGGAAACGAGAGAAAGACATGGAGGAGGAGGAGGAGGAGGAGGAGGAGGAGGAGGAGGAGGAGGAGGAGGAGGAGGAGGAGGAGGAGGAGGAGGAGAAAAGGAACTGAAGACGGAAAGAAAACGGAAAGAAAAGAGGAGGTAGAAGGTCGAACACGAAGAGGAGGAGGAGGAGGAGGAGGAGGAGGAGGAGGAGAAGGAGAAGGAGGAGGAGGTCCGGAAACGCCTCGCATTTTGGTGCTCACGAATGGCAGGCCGGCAGACCCCTGACAATAATGGCGGCGGGACCAGGGAGGCGCTGACTTCATAGGACAAATGTGTTACTGGCGGCGGCGGCGGCGACGGAGACGGTGGCGGAGGCGTAATGTGGCGGGGTGCTATGATGGTGGTGGTGGTGGTGGTAGTAGTAGTAGTAGTAGTAGTAGTAGTAGTAGTAGTAGTAGTAGTAGTAGTAGTTGTTGTTCTTGTAGTAGTAGTAGTAGTAGTAGTAGTAGTAGTAGTAGTAGTAGTAGTAGTAGTGTAAATAAAACAAGCAATGACTCAATCTATCTTTCAATCTCCCCTTTCTTTAATCAACTCACCTGTCTTCCTCAATTCTCAGTCATCAATTGTTTAATCTACCTTTACTACCTTTACTTCCCTGTGTCTGTGTCTATCCATCATTATCATCTATCCTTCTTTCCACTCCTTTCTTCAATAAACCTGTCTCATCTTGTCTCTTTTTCCCATCTCTATTTCACCCTCTCCTTTCTTCCATCTATATTACTATCTCACTCTCTCCCTCTTCATCTTCCGCTAACAGTCGATCCACTATTCTCTTCCTTTCGTCTACATCTTCTTCCTCTCCCTCATCTCTCTCTTCTCTCTCTCTCTCTTTCTCACCACCTTCTATCTAACCGTTATCATTCATTCTGCCTATTCCTCACCCTCTCTCCCTTTATCTACCCTTCCCCATAATCTGTTCTCCCTTCTCTCTCCCTCCCTCCCTTCCTTTCATCTACGTCCTATCTTCCCCTCCATCTATTCTTCGCGTTCACTACCTCTTCTTTCCATTTGTAAGTCTCTTTTCTCTTCGTTAATCCATCATCATCTATTCTCTTCCATCTCTCGTTCCATCTTTGTCATCCATTCATCTTAACCTTATATTCTCTTCCTTCGTTTTATTTTCAATCTCTTTCTTTCTTTCTCTTTCTCTTCCTTACACTTCCCCTCTTTCCTTCCTTCGTCTTGCCTTTCATTTATTTACTCTTGCTTCCTCCTCATCTATACTGATATTCTCTCTTCCTTCGTTTCCTTTTCTTTATATCTTTGTCTTTCTGTTTTTCTCTGCCTTACACTTCCCTCTCTCTTCTTCATCCTTCTCACTTTTCATCTATCTACTCTTGCTTCCTCCTCATCTATCTTTTATCTTAAACTTATATATTCTCTCTTCCTTCATTTCGTTTTCTATATATCTGTCTTTCTCTTCTTCTTCCTTACATTTCCCTCTCTTCTTCCTCCTTCTTGCCTTTCATCTATTTAATTCTTGTTTCCTCCTCATCTATCTGTTATCCTAATTTTATATACCCTATATTCTCTTATTTCACTGTTTTCTATTTTCTCTTTCTCTTCCTCCTAAGTCTTGCCTTTCATACTATTTACTCTTCCTTCTTCCTCTTTCCCTCCCCCTACATTACCACCGCTGCCACTCCAGCCTACACACTCCCCCGTGTTTACAGATGAAAGCTAATCCTTCTAGGCCACTTCAACACCACGGGGTAACACAAACAGCTGCCCAACACTGCTCTCTCTCTCTCTCTCTCTCTCTCTCTCTCTCTCTCTCTCTCTCTCTCCCTGTGCTTCCTTTATCAATGACGAGACACCACCCCAGCTACTGTTTGTGTGATTAACCTGCAGTGTGAATAGGTGTGTTGTGATGTGTTGTTAGGTTGGGTTAGGTGAGGTTAGGTGAGGTTAGGTAAGGTGAGGTGAGGTTAGAATAGGGTAGGGTAGGGTAAGTTAGGGTAGGTTAATAAGGTTAGGTTAAGGTCAGGTTAGGGTTATTTAGTTACAAGTATTGAGTGAAAGGTTTGGTTCATGTTTCACTTTCTTTTCCCGGTGAGTTTGTGAATGAGTGTGTACGAATATTGTTTTATTAAGAGATACAAAGAAAAGAACAAAAATAAAGTACGGTATAATAATGTGTGGTTTTAGTTCCTGCTATTTTTTTTTCCCCCCAAGAGTGTGTTTGTGAATGAGTGAATAAAAAAAATGTATGTAAAATGAAAGAAAAAGTGTGTTAAGTAATGATATATGTATGAATCAGATATGTGTGTGTGTGTGTGTGTGTGTGTGTGTGTGTGTGTGTGTGTGTGTGTGTGTGTGTGTGTGTGTGTGTGTGTGTGTGTGTGTGTGTGTGTGTGTGTGCATGAGTCATTTAAAGGTCTATATGTATAAATCTAGTTTGCCAAGTAGTCATACATAATCAAACAGTAAAAAACTTGTCATTATGTATATTTTCGTATATGTAACGTGTCTAGGCGTGTAATGTCTATGTATCTCGGTCAATCTATCTCTCCAACTTATACCAATCAATCCAAACCTAAACAGAAAAGACCACACACACACACACACACACACACACACACAGGTAACACACGCACCACCACCTGCACCCTTCCAACGCACCACTCACAGCAAGGCAGACTACAATAGGGCAGGTACAGGTACGCTCAGAGGTGATGCTTTGCCTCTGTGCTCTACTCCGACTCTCACTCTCTCACTCCTTACTGACTTGTTTTTCCTTGTTGTTGTTGTTGTTGTTGTGGTGGTGGTGGTGGTGGTGGTGGTGGTGGTCTTTATAATGTCTCTCTCTATTTCTCATCTCTGCTCTCTCTGCTCTCTCTCTCTCTCTCTCTCTCTCTCTCTCTCTCATACTCAATTGTTTTCTTTGTTATTTTATTCTTTATTCTTGGTGGTGTTGGTGGTGGTGGTGGTGGTGGTGGTGTTTAGAATCTGTCCTCTTTCTTTTTCTCTTTAAGTCTCCCCTTTCTGTGTCTCATTCATACTTATTTGTTTTCCTTTGCTATTGTTTTCTTTGTTATTGGTGGTGGTGGTGGTGGTGGTGGTGTTTAGAATCGCTGCCTCTCTATTTTCTCTTTTTTTTGTGTGTGTCTCATTTCTGTGTCTCATTCATACTCATCTGTGTTTCATTGTTACTGTTTTCGTTGTTGCTCTTGTTGCTGTTATTCTTGTTGTTCTTGGTGGTGGCGTTCTTTCTACTCTCTCTCTCTCTCTCTCTCTCTCTCTCTCTCTCTCTCTCTCTCCTTCTGTCTCATTCATGCCTTGCCACAGAAAAAGTCTTATGTAAGTTGCAGAAAATGAAAAATAACAATATAAGCACAGACGCAGCTGAAATAGAGAAAGAAGCGTCTGTGTGTGTCTGTCTGTCTGTCTGTCTGTCTGTCTGTAAGGGTTGTTATGATGTGGTAAAGCAAATGAGAGACGCATTTAACTGTCCCTCCATGACCCATGCGGGGAGAGGATTTGCAGGACCAAGGCTATGGAGGGAGGGAGGGTGGGAGGGTGGAAGGGAGGAAGGGAGAAGGAGGGAGGAAGGCGCCTGTTTTCTACTACTTCTATTATTGTTACTACTATTTCTACGTACGTTTAATATGTTACTACTACTAGTACTATTACTACTAGTACTACTATAACTAATACTATTACTACTACTGCTACTAGGCACACTACTATCCCCACCATCTTTACTACAACGACTATCTCTGTACTACCACAATCACTACTACTACTACTACTACTACTACTACTACTGTCACAACTACTACTACTACTAAGTCTGCTACTACTAGACTACGACATATCACCATGAAAAAAGACAGATCGAAAACAAACACACTTGAAACTTTCCAACGCACACACACACACACACACACACACACACACACACACACACACACACACACACACACACACACACACACACACGAACAAAGCCTCTGTTGTTATATGATATTTTCACAAACGATGATGTTCCTCCCAGACATCAGAGGAGGAGGAGGAGGAGGAGGAGGAGGAGGAGGAGGAGGAGGAGGAGAAAACAGTAGAAAAAATGCACTATCCTTTCACAACACTCGTAAACTGACCAGAGAGAGAGAGAGAGAGAGAGAGAGAGAGAGAGAGAGAGAGAGAGAGAGAGAGAGAGAGAGAGAGAGAGAGTGGTGAGTTAAGTAAGTGGTTCCAGTGAGTCACCAGCATGAGTCAAGGTAGATACCCCCTCCCCAATATATCCTCCACTACCTCCCCCCCTCCCCTCTCCCCCTTCACCCATACACTCTCATGACCACTTCCCCTCACTTCTTTATGCTTCTTATCTCCACACCCACTATCTAAATGACTCAGACCCCCCTCCCTCTCTCTCTCTCAGTAGAATATTTAGTTGTAGAAAAAAAATGTTAGTTGTGGTGGTGGGGCTAGTAGTAGTAGTAGTAGTAGTAGTAGTAGTAGTAGTAGTAGTAGTAGTAGTAGTAGTAGTAGTAGTAGTAGTTGTAGTAGTAGTGACAGTGACAGTGACAGTGACAGCAACACCAGCAGCAGAAGCAGTAAGATGAAAAAGTCTCAACAACAAAAAAAAAAAAAATAAATAAAATAAAAAAAAAAAAAAAAAAAAAAAAACCCAGCACGCCCATCAATTTGCATGTTATTGTATCTATAAACAATTAGCCTGCAAATATGAAATACCTGAGCAAAAAAGAACCCTCCTATTTCTTCTCTCCCAAGGTTACCAAATAAAAACAAAATGGAGGCACATTCCACTACACTCAAATCTACAGGAGAGCAATATTCCCTAGATACAACCTGAACTCCCATCCAGTGTCGAAAAAAGTTGGAGACTACGAAAAAAGAAGTCTATAGCATTTTAAGTCCGTATTCAGAAACGCTCTGCTCTTTCACCACGACTATTTCCCAAGGCCACAGCGATGATTAGCAGGGTTTTCAAGAGTGTTTCTCCAGTTAATAATGTAGAAATCTTGCCACTTTGCCTCTAAAACCGTGAAAACATTTGAAGAAAACTCGTCTAAACTTAACCGCTTGAGTACCTTGACGCGTTTCGATATTCATTCTGCTTACTATTTGGTGATTTTATACAGCTTCAGAAACTCATTTGGGGGCTTAAAACAGTGAAGACTTTGGCCATTAATCTTCTGACCTCCATAAAGGTAAAAATGTCCCAGTAGTGAAAGGGTTGGGTCAGGTTAGGTTAGAGTGGAGGTGATGCAAGGAGAAGTTGAGAATACGAGAGAGAGAGAGAGAGAGAGAGAGAGAGAGAGAGAGAGAGAGAGAGAGAGAGAGAGAGAGAGAGAGAGAGAGAGAGAGAGAGAGAGAGAGAGAGATTTATCACTGCAGTAGATAGGGTGGATACAATCTCTCTCTCTCTCTCATCAC
>NC_059289.1:17078425-17080925 GCF_017591435.1 Portunus trituberculatus
AGCAGTAGCAGTAGTAGTAGTAGTAGTAGTAGCAGCAGCAGTAGCAGTAGTAGTAGTAAAAGTAACAACACACCACCACACCCACCCATGCTACCCCTTACCACACACCTTTCTCATCTCACCTTACCCACTCCTCACCTTCCCTTCCCTTCCCACCACAGCCCAGCAACCCATCCCAGTAACACCTCCCCCGCACCTCTAAGCTAATTATACAAAGCGCAATGCTCCCAGAATAAGACCACTATGCAGTACCATTTATAGCCACACCATGAAGCTGCACCGTGTAGATATTTACTGATGTGTGTCTCCTCAAGGTGTTTATATTGATGTCTGTGAAGGAGAGGAGCGGTTGAGTGTATAGACGGATGGACAGGCTGACAGGTGAAAAAATTATGCATAGGTAAACTGAGTAAGATAAAACAGAGAAATAAAGAGGAAAAGAATATGAAAAGGGAATAGATGGAGGAAAAAAAAACAGTTGCAAGAATGAAAAGTAAGAATGAAGGAAGGAATTAAAGGAAGGTAATTAAGATAAAGTAGATATGCATAAGTAAAACTGAACATGATAAAACAGAGAAATAAAGAGAAAAGGAATATGAAAAGAGAAATAAATGTAGATAAAAACAATGCAAGAACGAAAAGTAAGAAGGAGGTAAGGAAGGAAGGAAGGAAGGAAGCAAAGGAAGATAATTAAGAGTAAGGTAAGAAAAGCAGGCAAAAAAAGAATACAAAATAACATAAGAAAGGTAAAAAGAGAGAAAGAAAGAGACAGGTAAAAAAAATAGCCACTTAAGCAAAGGTAAAGGTAAGACAAGGAAGGAGTGAGGAAGCAAGCACAGGTCAGGCGGACAGGTATGCATGGGGATGGGGGATGGGGGGTAATGGAAGGCAGTAGTAGGTAAGCAAGCAGGCAGGAAGGTCATAGCAGGGCAGTAGGTGGAGGTGGTACTACGCAGAAACAAGCAGACGGGATCGAAGACGGAGGAGGAGGAGGAGGAGGAGGAGGAGGAGGAGGAGGAGGAGGAGGAACGCTAGAATGCACAAGGGATAAAAACACACACTCCGATGCACACTTTTTTACTTTCTTTTTCTCTTTCTCTGCATTAAGAGAGAGAGAGAGAGAGAGAGAGAGAGAGAGAGAGAGAGAGAGAGAGAGAGAGAGAGAGAGAGAATGAAAATATGCAGATAATACGATTCTTGTTACTTCTCTACTTCATTAAAGAAAGACAAATAAGGGAAGGAGAAGGTTACATCATTATCTCTCTCACACACACACACACACACACACACACACACACACACACACCCTCCCTTCCCCTCCCCTCCCAAGGCAATTTAACCCCCACTCCTCTCTCCCCTCTTCCCTTCCATGACTGGCAACAAACTTCGTGTCTCCATCGACTCACTAACTAACAATGTCAACCACCTCCTCCTCCTCCTCCTCTTCTTCCTCCTCCTCCTCCTATCCTTGTCTTACTCTTCTCTTCCCTTTCTCTTAAACGTCACCCTTCTTTCTCTATCTTGCCTCTCTTTCCCTCCTTTTCTTTTCTATTCTCTCTCTCTCTCTCTCTCTCTCTCTCTCTCTCTCTCTCTCCATTCCATCTATCCCTCTCCTTCAATCCTTTCCTCCTCCTTCCCTATTCCTTTCTAAACCTTTAATTCACCATCATTCTTCTCCTCTTCCTCCACACACACACACACACTCCTCACTATGACAATATACTAGGGAATGTAGCGTGGCGGGTTGGGGCAGAGCGGGGCGGGGCAGCGGGGCAAGGCTAGGCGGAAATGTTACGACAGACAGACACTCTTGTGGGCAGCAGTGACGTCATGCACCACGTCATCAGGAGGGGCACTACAGAACACAAAGGAGGAAGAGAAAAAGGAAGAACAGGAGGAGGAGGAGGAGGAGGAGGAGAAGGAGGAGGAGGAGGAGGAGGAGGAGGAGGAGGAAAAGGAAGAAGAGGAGGAGGAAAAGGAAGAAGAAAGGAGGAGGAGGAGGAGGAGGAGGAGGAGGAGGAGGAGGAGGAGGAGGAGGAGGAGGAGGAGCAGAAGGAGAAGATGGAGGAGAAGAAAAGGGATTTGGTTAGGAAATATCTTGAAAGAGGAGAATTATTAATATTACCTACCACCACCACCACCACCACCTTGAAAAGACCCACCCAGCTTACTCATCCTCACACACACACACACACACACACTACAGCCCAGTAGCTCAGTGGTTAGAGCGCTGGCTTCACAAGCCAGAGAACCGGGGTTCGATTCCCCGGCCGAGTGGAGATATTTGGGTGTGTCTCCTTTCACGTGTAGGTGGTGTTCACCTAGCAGTGAGTAGGTACGGGATGTAAATCGAGGAGTTGTGACCTTGTTGTCCCGGTGTGTGGTGTGTGCCTGGTCTCAGGCCTATCCGAAGATCGGAAATAATGAGCTCTGAGCTCGTTCCGTAGGGTAACGTCTGGCTGTCTCGTCAGAGACTGCAGCAGATCAAACAGTGAATTAC